>NW_028301111.1:3055000-3097500 GCF_049000335.1 Polistes dominula | reverse complement strand
TGTGAGATAATCATGACGACTCTTTGTTAATAAACAAATAATTGCGATTATAAATTGAAATATAAACTATCCTATCTTTCAAGTTGAATGAAATTGCACACAGTGTGCAAAATTTTATTCAAATTGGTTCAGTAGTTTAGGAGTCCATTGCGGACAAACAACGTGACACATAATTTTTGATATATATATTCAGATAAATAATAATAAAAATTATATTATATATATATATTATATTAATTTAAAAAAAAATAATTACGATTATTAAATAATACATTAAATAATAAATTATATTCATATTTGAAGTTTGAAATATTTTATCTGAAAAATCTTATTTTCAGATAATTTTAATTTTGTATTTTTTTTTTTTTTTAAATAATTCCATTTCTGTTTGTGTAATTCAATCAAATATTCTTTTGTTTGTTTGTTTATATTTATAAAAATTCTATTAAACTAAAAAACACATGTTTGAGGACCATTTACCATTTATTAGAACAAGAATGCAGTTTAATGCAGTTTAATGCAGTTTTTCAATTGCAATGCTTGCTTTTGCTCTCTCCTTATCTCTTTCTATCTCTATCTCTCTCTCTCTCTCTTTCTTTAGAAGACTATAATTTTGTTTTGTTTTGTTTTTTTAATTATTTAGTATTTAAATAGGCGAGAATCTAGGACGGTTCATGCACTTATGCACTGGAGAGTATTCAAAACTAAAAAGGAAACCACCACCACGTATTTTTTATTTTGTTTTGTTTTGTTTTGTTTATCATCGTTTTGTGTTTTCCTTTTCTATTTCTTCATTTCGTAATCACACGCTTCGCTGATATATTTTAGATTTTAGATATTTCTATAGATGATGTATATATTTTATACTTGTTTAGATATTATATACATATATATATATGTATATATGTATATGTAATATCTAAAGATATCGAAAATGGGATTTGAAAAGGTTCGTATTTTAAAGATAGGAATATGCCCTTATTATTTTTCTTTTATTCTTAAGCACGAGTTATTATTATTATTATTATTATTATTATTATTATTAATAAATTAATATGTGCATATA
This sequence comes from Polistes dominula, assembly GCF_049000335.1. Taxonomy (NCBI): domain Eukaryota; kingdom Metazoa; phylum Arthropoda; class Insecta; order Hymenoptera; family Vespidae; genus Polistes; species Polistes dominula. The sequence continues at coordinate 3,096,434 of NW_028301111.1, read as the reverse complement.
TATTAAATAGATGGTAGTTGCTTTTAAATGAAACACTTGATTGAATGTCCCAAAAATAATTAAACAAGTTGAGTGCCATTAGTATTAATATTATTAATACTATTAAATGTGTTTAAATTAATTTCTAATTAATATATTTATAATACCATTATTTATTATATTTAAAATTAACGTAACGTAAGTACGTTATTATAATAGTATTAATACTATTAATAATTTTAATTTAATTTCCTAATTTAATTTCCTAATTTAATTTTGAAATTTCATTTAAATTAATAAAATTAATTATTATATAATATTTATATATAGATTTAATTTTATTAATTATTAAATAAATATTTAAATATTTTTCAATCTTTATTTATAATAATATTAAATACTATTAATAATTTTAATTTGATTTGCAAATTTAATTTTAATAATTTAAATATAATTATTATATAATATTTATATATGTATTTTATTTAATTAATTATTAAATAAATATTTATATTATTAAATTGAATTTTGATAACTATAAAAGAAGAAGAATAAAAAGGGGGTTTTGATTCTTTTGAGTTTCTTTTTTTTTAGTGCACAAATAAAACAAGAGATTTTATATATGAGACACGACATTAGATAGGAAAATGAAATTTTGTCTTCACATGTAAGATCATGTGACATATGGGGTGTTTCATTTCGTAGGTACGATATGACGACGAGGACGAGGACGAGGGTCCTCAACCGGATCCGGCACTCGAACAGGGTGCACCGATACCGGTTCGGTTGCACAACGTATTTCCACCCGAGTTGGCATCCACACCTCTCGAGGATATCGACACCTTCTATCAAAATCAAAGGGTACGATCAATACTTTATTTCTAATCCTTTACCCCTCCCCCCCAATACCTACCTCCCCTTAACCTTAACCTTTATTTCTAATTCAACTATTCTCAAATTATTTCACATGTGTTAAGTTATAATGGGCGGGGTAGAGGGGGGGGGTTGTTGTTGTTGTTTTTTCTAAGAGAATAATTTGATTCAATGTTTAACAACACGTTGACCGGTCGGCGCCGATTTTCAGTGTCTGCCCTGTGGGGGCGGCACTCGAATCTAAGTTGCGTTTCATCTGGCGGCGCGTGATTTGTGCTTGTTGGAACCTGGACCAACCGGTGGACCACCGGTGGTACAAGCCGCCTGATGAGACAGACTAGTGCGGGCCACTGGTGGTACAAGCTGCCCGATGAGACAGTCTAATGCGGGCCATCGGTGGTACAAGCCGCCCGATGAGACAATCTAATGCGGGCCACCGGTGGTACAAGCCGCCCGATGAGACAGTCTAATGCGGGCCACCGGTGGTACACGCCGGCGTGAACGTGTTAATACATGTTACAAAAAAAAACATGTGTGCAGATCACACGTGTTAGAAGTGAAACCTTCCAAAAAAATCGAAGTTTCAAGAGAATTATTATTTATTTATTATAATATTATTGTCAAATATAATAAAGATCACCGATATTATGATTTCTGGGTGGAATAGCTGATAAAATGTACACTTTTCCAAATTCAAGCAATGAAAATCGTGGCCCTTGCATAACATCAAATCACTCCCTATTCTAAAGAAGTTTTCACTTAAAAATAATACATTTGTTTGTTTTTGGACGATGATGATGATGATGATGATGATAGACCTTCGTCGTCGTCAGCAAGGGAAAGGATATATTTAGGTTCTCAGCTACAGACGCGATGTGGATTCTCGATCCATTCAACCCAATACGACGCGTGGCTATCTACATACTGGTTCATCCACTCTTCTCTTTGTTCATCATCACTACGATATTGGTTAACTGCATACTCATGATCATGCCAACCACGCCTACCATCGAATCCACCGAGTAAGTATTACCAACTTTTTTTTTTTTTTTTTTTTTTGTTATTCGTTTACCTTCATTTTCAATCACCTTTTTGTATTTGTGTGTGTATTTTTTTTTGCAAACTTATAATTATATTTATACTTTTTATACTTATTTATACTTATTATAAATTATATTTATACTTATACTTTTTTTTTTTTTTAAATAATATTTTATACTACGGAACTTAATTTTTTTTCTTTTTTATGAATTTTATTTATCAACATAATCTTCTTTTCTTTTATTTTCTTTTCTCTCTTTCATTTTATTAGTCTCTCATTTATTTTATATATAAAATGTTTTTATTTTTCTTCTTCTGTAACAAATTTACCCCCGTTCAATCCCAATCGTAATTTATTATTAAAATAGAAGCACGCCCCTATATTTTTACAAACTTTGAAGCAGAAAAATAACAAATTAATAATAATAATAATAATAATAATAATATAGTCATCGTACAACCACCCACCCACCCCCCAACATAGTAAAGAATAATTTATAATTTTGTGTTCGATGAGTTCAATCAGAAAAGTAAAACAAAAACAAAATATATATATAGAAATATTTGAGCACGTCTACCAACACACACAGAAAAAAAATAAAACCATCTACATCGTCGATGGATCTTGTACCCATATATAGCACACCATATTATAACGATCTAAGTATCTCAATTAAATATCAAATTAGAATTTAGAACAATTCAAAACAAATCTTATTATTTTTTCATGATACACCATATATATATAATACTTTTATAATTTTCCATGAAATCCCTTGTTTTTCAAACTTCCCATCATACACACGTTTTTTCTTTATTTATTTATTTATTTATCTACATATTTATTATATAATAATATGTTTTAATATAATAATTTTTAGTTATCAACAAAATGAACCTAACATTTTCAACACATTGTAGATATATTTGCTAATCAAGTAACATTATTTTTTCTGAGTGGCTATACATACATACATACATACATATATATATATAAATATATGATGATATTTTGTATATATGTGAGTATGTATTGAAATATCATTGATAAACACGTGATTATCACAGTAGACTATTTTGTGTGTACGTGTGTGTCTGACAAATTGTATTACGGTTGGTAAGTTTTGTCCTAGCTTTGTCTAGTTGTAGTCTAGGATTTGTAGCCAATTTCTTTTTCATTTTCTTTATTTTATTTTATTTTATTTTATTTTATTTTATTCAATTGTTAATATGATCATTGATTTTGATATTTCATATATATATATATAACCCTTTGACTTGTTCCACATTGAAATGATTTTGTTTCTTCAGGCCCACATAACATAATAAAAACTTTCTAAAAATTTTCTTAAAATTTTCTAAAAACATTTCTTCAAAAGTTTTTCAACCTTTCAAAAACGTTTCTAAAAAATCAAATATGAAAATGAAAATGAAAATGACCACGTTCTGAGGAGACTTGCAAAAGATTACTACTATCAGTAAAATATTTTAGAAATGTATTTAAAAATACATTTCTACAATTTTTTACGAATGTTTTTCCAAAATATTTTACAATGTGGTTCTGTTCAAGGTTTTTGAAAAGTTTTTTTGTTGGAAATATTTAACGAAACTTTCGCTGAAAGATTTGAAAAACCTTGTCGTGTTATGTGGGGACATGATGCCACGGTATTATTTTTATTATTCAAACAATTTAATAATATTAAATAAATTATTATATATAATTGTTCACTTTTTTTTTTTTATTTCAAAGTAAAAATTTCCATTTTCATTTAGTTGTTTTTTTTTTTTTTTTTTTTTTTTACAATTGTAAAACCTTTCATACATTTTTGTGACCAATGATAACACCGTGAGTGTCAGAGGAGAAACCGTGTGGCCAAACATGGGCAGTCAAAGTGATTAAAAAAAAAAAAAAGAAAAAAAAGGAAGAAAAATTGATTTTTTTTTTCTATAGATAAAAAAAAAAAAAGAAAAGATGGTAGAGAGTAAAAGTAACTATTAATGTGCATTTAAAGCTGAATGGTGTATTTGTTGTTTTCAGAGTGATATTTACGGGGATCTACACATTTGAGTCCGCCGTTAAGGTGATGGCGAGGGGTTTCATTCTGCAGCCTTTTACCTATCTTAGAGATGCATGGAATTGGCTCGACTTCGTAGTTATAGCTTTAGCGTGAGTAGTTAATACTTTTATTTTTTATAACAAAAAAAAAAACAAAAAAAAACACCAGAAAAAAACACCAGGAAAAATAAGTGAGAAATCAAAAGCCAAACAAAGAACGCGAAAACCAAGAAAAAGGAAAACAAACCAATTAAAAATTATCATCATAAATAATGACATGAATACAACAACAAAATAAAACAAAATATAAAATAAACAAAATAATAATAATAATAATTATGCAATATTGCTGAAAGAGAACATGGAATAGAAGAACGAAATGAAAAAGAACCCAAAAAAAAACCATTCACAACGAAACAAAATATTTTTCAAAAAAAAAAATTCAATCTAATTAAATAATAATAAAAAAAGAAATAATAATAATAATAATAAAACATACATACATTTATATATATTGTTAAAATGATGTAAAAACAACGTGTGGGTGAATGAAAAGACCAAATAAAAATAAAAAATAAAAAAAAGAAGAAAATTTCTAAAAAAAACAAAAAACAAAAAAGAAATAAATAAATAAATAAATAAATAAATAATTAAATCAAAATGTGTACGTGAAAATGAATAGATGAAAAAAAAAAACAAAACAAAAAGAGAATATTATTATATATAAAAAAAAAAAAAAAAAAAACATTGATATGATTTTTGTTGTCTTGTTGGGCGTTGATTGGCGTTCGTTGGGATCATGAATCGTGTTCGAGTTTTTTTTATGGTCGAAGAGAGGAGAGAATTTTTTATGGGGTTTTTCAATTTCTTGGTTTAGTTTTTTTATATTTTATATTTTTTTTATTTTTTTTTTATTCTTTATGCAAATATTATATTCGTAATTTATAATGCGTAATTTATTATAATTTTTGTGTATATAATTTATTTATAAAATATAATATTAAATTTATATTTCATTTTTTGTATTTTATTATTTATAAAATATAATATTAAATTTATATTTGATTTTTATGATTAATAAAAAAAATTAAATAAACACATTAATTTAAATAATAATAATAATAATAATAATAATAATAATAATAATAATAATAATAATAATAATAATAATAATAATAATATAAATTACAATTAACATTAATTTTTATTACATATCTCTCTTTCTATTTCTATTTCTCTCTCTCTCTCTCTCTCTCTCTCTTCGTATTTTAAAATTAATTTAAATAATTCGTATTTTACACGTGCTAAAATTACACGTGTAATTTCTCTAAATATATTATTTAAATTTCAACAAAATATAAAATAATCGACATTACAATAATATAAATAATTTTCTGAATAGATGATAGAAAAAAAGAAATAAAAAAAAAAATAAAAAGAAAAAAAAAAGCAAAACTGGTTTGTTTCTTCCTTTTGTGTGTCCCTTTTAGTTCGTGGCATTCGAGCTTCACAATGAATTAGCCGCCGATTTTTCGGTGGTTGGACCGATTTCTAAGATCACAACGACCGCCGTACGCGCTGTGATGCGTTACCCTACAGATACTATTACGCCTAATTAGTATCAAGTCAAATATTACAGGTTATGATTAGTAGAATTTCTTCGCTAGATATGTTTTATTATCACACTATATATATATATATATATAACATATATATAATGTGTATATGTGTATATATACTTAATATACTTTATGTATATCAAGTGGTATACTTGATGTGTACATATTATATATTATATATTATATATATATATATGTGTGTTCAACATTTATGTAGCACTGATTTTTATATCTGATGTACATATATACTTATATATATATATATATTTATATAATTATATGTGTACGTATATATTATCTTTACGTTTTATTATCATTACAGATATTACACTTATTTAAAAAAAAAAAAAAAAAAACATACACACACACATACATATGTACAATTAATTATTTAATTTGTATTCAAATATTCCCCTCCCCCCGCCCGCCCGCCCGCCAGCCCATTGTCAATTTTAAATCGTCGAATATATATATTTTTTTTATTTATCTTTAATAAAAATTATTTTCAATTTTTCTACTATATCCACCCACACAAAAAATGTCTGTGATATAATTTGTTACAAATTTCCTAATATAATACAAGAAATTATTTTATATAATATTATAAAATTATTATTTATATTACTCTATTATTATTATTATTATTATTATTATTATTATTATAAATTAAAATAATATTAATTGAATTAAATTAATTAATTCGTATTAGTGTATTTTCTTTTATATATTTATAATATTTATATTTATATTTAAATTTGTATTATTTATTACATATATATTAAATAACAAAAATTTTTTTATAAAAAAATAATTAATTAAAAATTAATATAAATTAATATTAATTAATATAAATTAATTAAAATAGAAATGTAATTTCATTAAATATGAATTGTTTTAAATTGACAATGGGTATAAAGGGCTATGAATATTTTTATACTATATATATATATACAGTATATATATATATAGTATATATATACTAATACACACGTATAATATCCTTTTTTTTTTTTTATGCAATGCATTAATAAACGTAAAACATAATAAGACACTTACACTCCTACATATTAAAACACACATTAAAAATTAATATTGAATGAACAACACACGTATATATATATATGCATACATAAATAATACACGATGATTACAATACATACACATATTATAAACTTACACGTATAGGTACATTAATTAGTTAATTTAGGTAGGGATTAGAAAATTATTTATTATCGCTAGTAAAAAAAAAAAAAAAAAAAAATTAAAAAAAAAAAAAAAACCTCGGTCGAGGAGTAATTTTAATTGTCATACGTAATTTCATTAGATTAGTATTATTATTATTATTATATATTTACTTATATATATTATATATTATATATACATATATATCACGTTTATACACTTGTCAAATTAACGATTGATAATCGACGAGATTATTTATTTATTTAAATAAATGCATGTTTTATGGTTTTTTTTTTGCAAATCGTATCAATGGGAATTTATGGTTTATTTTTTTTTTTTTTATATATAAATCAAATTTATTTAATCCCACGTTCAATAATTTTTGTTTGTTTTATTTTTCTTTTCTTTTCTATTCAATTAATTCGTAAATCCTATTAAATGTTTACAAAAGTTAGATCAAATTAATACTTGACTCAAGTAGTTGTTATTAATTTGTTATACGTTTATTAAATACTTTATTTTATTATTATTATTTTCCTTTTTTTTTTTTTTGACGAACAAATAATATTTTTATTTTTATTTAATTATATATTTGTTTAATTTTCTTTAACGTTGATTATATTCCAAGCAAATTTTGGTCAAAAAATCAAAACAACAATTGAAGACAATCAAATCAAAATTATATTAAATATTTAATAATTCAATTAAAATGAAAAAAATATATATAATTATTCTTCTTATTATTATTAATATTAATAAATAAAAATAAACAAAAAAGAAATGATCAAACATATTTCAATCAGTAATTTGTCAAAGTGTGTATACGTAGATTAAATAAACCACTTGATATAATTGTTGTAGTTTAGTTACGTATACGTAAACCAACAAAAACATAAAAAAAAAACAATTAGAGCATACGATTGATTAAAAATTGATAAACATTATATTATTTATAATTAAATTAATTATAATAATCATATTGATTATGATAATATAATGTTTATCGATTTCATTCAATCATATACTCGATATGGTTATTTCGTTTGGAGGTTAGGATCAAGTCGAAACGCCATATTTGATTCTAATCTCGTTACGAAAGTAACCATAAGGAACGAATTTGTCACGTGGTAACCTATTATTTACATATTTCCTTACGTCATGCATGCAATAAATATGTAATATATATATATATATATATATATATATATATACATATATATATTAATTAAAATATTATATTATATATTGTAATATATATTGGTTTGGCAAGTAATTGAGGATTTTGTCGATAGGTGGGGCCTTTTTTGAAATCACCAATTACTTAATTGCCAAACTAATAATATTATTAAAATATTATTAATTAATATTATATTATATTATATTAATATAATATTAATTAATAATAATCTAATATATATATATATTACATATTTATCTATATATATATATATGATAGTAATCTTAAAAAATACGCGCAGTTTTCGAGCAGATTTGAATTTTTGCCAAATAGGAAGTAGACAGTAAAAACCTTTTTTTGAGTAACTTTAATTAATTACTTAATTACTTACTTATAATCCTTAATTTCCTTTAATTAACAAAACAAAACAAAAAAAAAGTAAAAACTACCCTGATTTATCCTGTAGAAAAAAGAATAAATAATCCTTTGCTCCTAGTTAATCCTATTTCTCATCCTAGTTCCCTTTTAATTTCTCTCCCAGTTTCCCCTCCTAGTTCTCCGTCCTTATTCAAAAAGACCTTTTTCAAAACGTTTTGTTTTTTTGTTTGTATCACTGTAATATGTGTGATGTTCGGGTGTATTGCAGTTATGTGACGATGGGCATAGATCTAGGCAACCTTGCCGCTCTCAGGACATTTCGAGTCCTCCGAGCCTTGAAGACTGTCGCTATTGTACCAGGTATGCTTAGAGGATAGAAATATTTGGGTGTAGATTTTGTGCAGATTTTTTAGATGAATTTTTTCCTAGACACTCTCTCTCTCTCTCTTTATCTCTATCTCTATCTCTCTATCTCTCTCTCTCTCGTCACAATTTTATTTGTTCTTTTATTCGCTCCTTTATTTGATTTGTTCTTTTATTTTCATTTTTTTCTATTTTTTTCGTTTGTTAATTCAATGTTTTATCTTTTACCAATTTTTCTAATTTTAAATCATCACATTTTATTTATTATATTATATTATATTATAATATAACAAAATATTATTTTATAATAATATTATTCAATAATCGTTTGAGTGTGGGGTTGAATTTTTGTATGCATATGCTAAAATTGCGGAATAATATGCGTAAGTTATTTACTTATTTTTTTTTTGTTTTCGTAAAATAATACAAATGATTATAATTAATTCGAATGATTATAAAAGTAATTTTTACTAACAAAAAATGTTTTTTTTTATTCTCACTTATTTACATGAGTGTTTTGCTGATACACAAACTCCACGAAAATGTTTCTCCGCATTTTTGGCATAGGACGACTTTGCTTGCCACACTCAAACGGTTAATAATTAATAATAAAATATAAATTAATTATGAATAATATTTTGTTTATTATAATATAAAATGATTTTGTATTTAATATAAATTCGTTCTTTCGTTTGTTCGTTTATTTGTTTATTTGTTTGTTTGTTTTTTTATATTATTTTCACAATCACCAATCATATCTCGTTTTTCACTTACACACACAGAAATATTTAAAAAAAAAACTAACCTAATATCCTTTCAATTATTCATCAACAAAATATGTTATTTATTATTTCTTCTTTGTATAATATTCTGTTGATTTTTTTAAATTTACAATTCATTTGTTTAGTTCTTCCATCATTAATTTTGTATTTATTATTATTATTATTTTTTGTTTTTGTTTAACTCAAAAGACAATTAATCGTCTTTCTCTTTTTCTATACATGCACATATTTATATGTATACGTATATGCACATTTTCACATTTTTCTTATCAATCAGTCATATCATCAACACCACCACAACTACCACCACCACCACCACCACCACCACCACCACTATCATTATTCTAATCATCATAATCATCATAATTATTCATCATTCTCAAAAAAAAAAAAAGAAAAAAAGAAAAGAAATGAGACAATAAAAAAGATGTGAACACAAAACACACACTCACACACACGCATAATTTTCCACATGGAATTTGAGATTTGTGAACCTTCGTGATTTAAAAAAAATAAAAAATAAAAGAAAGGAACTACCCTCTTACTAACCTTATGTTTTTTTTTTTATATATATATATAAATAAACAATATATTGTTTATAATTATTGAAACACTGTCGTTCCTTTTTTTTTTTTGTTTGTTTGATTATCGTTGAACAGGTCTGAAAACCATTGTCGGCGCTGTGATAGAATCCGTGAAGAATCTCCGCGATGTGATAATCCTGACGATGTTCTCCCTGTCCGTTTTTGCACTGATGGGACTTCAAATTTATATGGGGGTCTTAACACAAAAGTGTATCAAAAATTTCCCAATGAACAGCTCATGGGGTAATCTCACCGACGAAAATTGGGAGAGATTTGCTAGCAATGAAAGTACGTATATTGAATTTTTAATTAATACATTACATATTATCTAATTTTCTATTTTCATTTTTCTTGTTTGTTTTTTTTGGGGGGGGGGAATTTTTTGGGGGTTTTCTTTCTTCTACTTTTACAGTTGTTTTGAATTTTTATTTTTTTTTTTTATTGATAATAGGTTGTAAAAAAACGTAGAAAATCAATGACAATTCTTCCTCCTACTTTTGCCACCCACTTCCTCCCTCTTTTGTAGGTTATGTCATTTTATTTTTCAATTTCTTTTTTGATTGTTTTTTTTTCTTATTTTTTTTTTTTATATCGATAAAAGGTTGTTAAACAACGTAGAAAATCAATGACAATCCTTCCTCCTACTTTTGCCACCCACTTCCTCCCTCTTTTGTAGGTTATGTCATTTTATTTTTCAATGTTCTATCTTTGTTCAGCTAATTGGTACGTAGACGAGGCTGGAAATATGCCATTGTGCGGGAATTCGTCGGGAGCTGGGTAAGTTTGTCTCTCCTACATTTTTTTTATGGTTTTTTTTTTTTATTATTTTATTTGTCATAAATTAATAAATAAAAATGGAAAGTAGTTAAGAATATATTTCGTTAATTTAGTTCTATCCTAGTAATACCAGTTATAATTATTAATCAGTTAACTGTGCTACGCCATTTTGAAAGTGATCACCGCTGTGTGTCGCTGCAATCGACCGATTATCCCAAGTTTTCAGGTTAAAATTGCTCATTTTTAGAATAAAATCAACTTAAACTTGAATTTATTCTTATCAATCTTAACATTTGAAATTATCCTTTGTTTTTTTTTACAATCATTACAATTTAAATAACAAATGGTCGTTGCTTTTTACGCATGACGAGTATACAAGTGAAATTCAGTTAACTGGTTAACTGTAAATTGAACAACAACGAACGAACATCAGTTTATTTTGTTTTCTTTTTCTTATATATATATATATATATATATATTTAATGAAAAATCTGATTGGATGATAATAAATGGAGTTAATTCGAGTACAGGCAGTGCCTTCCTGGCTACACGTGCTTACAAGGATACGGCGACAACCCAAACTATGGTTACACGAGCTTCGACAGCTTCGGCTGGGCTCTACTTTCTGCATTTCGTCTAATGACCCAAGACTATTGGGAAAATCTTTATCAACTGGTACTACGATCGGCCGGACCGTGGCACATGCTCTTCTTCATTGTCATCATCTTCCTCGGTTCTTTCTATCTCGTCAACTTGATCCTCGCTATCGTAGCGATGTCATACGACGAGTTGCAAAAGAAGGCGGAAGAGGAGGAGGCTGCCGAAGAGGAAGCAATAAGGGTATGCGAATAAGGGACTAGTATAATATTGGATTTTGTCAATTTTGGGAAAGCCATTTTCATATTTCTTTTCTTTTTTTTTTTTTTATTATTTTATTTGTAAATTAATTGAAACCCCCCACCTAACCTTTTTGTCAAACTCTTTTTTTTTTAATTAATACTATGACGTCCGGTGGCACCACGTTGATGCCATGCGAGAACTTTTGAGGAATTGCTGATGGCTTCACGTTGGTACCACTCGGAAATTATAGCATAGTGTTAATGTACTTTATTTTTTTCTTTTTGTTATATAAATAATAAATATTTTACCAAGTTAACGTTAAAAGTTAATAATATTTTAATAATTAAAGTTAATTGGTTTTTCTTTTTTTTTTTTTTGAATAATTATTAATGCAAATATATAATAAATTAATTGCTCTATCTATTATGCAATTTAATTGTAATTGTATTTACATTTAATTGTTTATATTTTTTGGTTGGTCTTTCCTATTATTAACAAAACCCTCTATACGGTCCATTAGACCCGTCTAAAGTCATACGTAATTGTTCCAAGACTTTCCCTTTCAGTTTTTTTTTTTTTTTTTTTTTTTTTTTTAATAATCTTTACTTTATTTAGGTTTAGTTTTCATTTTATTCTACTTCAGAAATTTTGAATTTGATTTTTTTCAATTAAAATTGGGAACAAAGTTTTGGGACATTTAACACACGTCTAACCCGTCCAATAATTTGATCATTTTATTTCTATTTTTCTATTATTTATAATATTGTTTAAATAATTAATATCTAATGTCACGTTTATTTTTTTTCTTTGGTTACAATTATACAGGGTGTATTTATACAATGTTATTAGAATTTTTTCAAGATAATTTGATTAACATGAAATTTAGTAAATAAAGTTTGTCACTTGTTAAACTTTTTCGAAAGGATTCATTTGCAATTAATTGATTAATTTAATTATCCAATGTAGTTTTTTTTAATGGGACTCAATGAGACTCAATGAAACTTCATTTTGTTGATTTATAACATAAGATACGTCTTTTGTTATTGAAATCAACAAAATGCAACAAATGTTATTGTACAATCTTTGAGTTCCATTTGAAAAACTAAACTAATTATAGTATTACTAACTTTCGAATAATTTAACACGTATTACAAACTTTCATAATTATTACACAAAATTTCCCCTGTATATAATCTCGTTCTTTATAATTTCAGTAAAAAAATATTAAATACAAAAAAAAAAAAAAAGAAAAATAACATTATTCTTTTAAGTTGAACAAACGTCATTTTATTGGACGGACGTGTACAAATTCAACTCGTGTTGACTTGACGACGGGTCTAAAATCGCAAAGAAAAAAAATTAATAAAAAAATAAAAAGAATAAATTTACTAGTAGAAAAATTAGAAATAACAAAAAAAAAATTGCAAAATTTACCGTATAAAAAAAAAAAACAATTAAGAAGATGAAAAATACAAAATCAAATCTTACATCAATCTTCAAATCATATCAAATCATTCGATGTTGAAGTTGATTGGTCGCGTTTGTATGAAATACAAAAAAAAAAAAAAAACTAGGATTTGACGAATATAATCGTCCATATACAAAAAAAAAAAAAAAAAGAAAAAAAGGGGGATACAATTTGATTTGATTCCTGACAGGAAGTGGAAAAAGCATTGATGGTGAAAGAAAATAAATTAGCGCAACAAGCAGCGGCAAGGGAAGCAGCAGCAGCAGCGGCAGCAGCTGCGGCTGATCAAATTGTCAAATCACCTTCAGACTTCTCGTGTCATAGTTATGAACTGTTCGTTGGCCAAGAAAAGGGTAACGACGATAACAACAAGGAGAAGATCAGCATAAGATCTATCGAATCTGTTAGCGAACATAGGATCAAGCAGATCAACAACAACCATAATGCTGCCAGTAAAGTGCGGAAAGTCAGTGCCGTAAGTTTCATTTGTTTCTACAAAATTAATTTTTATTCTCCCTTATTCCTACCACCACCACAACCACCCACACTGCTATTATCACCAGCAACTGGTCAAATTCTTCGGATTGTTTTTTTTCTTTTTTTTTTTTTAATAAATTAATTTACTGTTTACATTTGATTTTGTTTCTGAACACGTTGAACGCCAAGTTAGTTAACGATGATAACTGACACGTTTAATTCACCTTTAAGCCACGTTTAGGCCGCGTCAGGCGCTGGTGTCGTCGCTTTTATTTAATTTACATTTAGGCCGCACCAAGGCGCTGCTGACTGACGGGGATTTCCCGAAAAATTCGCGTGGCGTTCTAACGTGTTAATCTCGACTCGTATACCATTTTTTAGATTACTAATTTGAATTTTGTTTATCTAAATCACTTACTTCCTCTCTATTACTCAATTATTATTATTATTATTATTATTATTATTATTATTATTATTATTATTATTATTATTATTATTAATTGGCATTAAGAACTTAAAAGTTCATTGCCACAATTACCAAATGTAACCCTGTCAGTGTTTTCAAATAGTTCCAGGTATTGGGCCCATTCTGATATTTACTTTAATAACAATTTAGATATTAAATAATTATTAAATAATAATAATAATAATAATAATGATGACAGGAGAGGGAGGAAAATATTTATAAAAGAAAATTTTCAATATGAAACGAAACGAGTCGAGAAAATGTAAATTAATATAAAAAACTTTGACAATTGACAATTGTTTAAACTATCATCCCCTTTGTGATATTTTTAGTAGTACAATTATTAAGCATGCTTCGTATATGAATAACCATAATTGTTTACATTTTATTTATTAATTCGTTTATCGTTATTATTTTTCTCAAAAAATCGAACCCCCCTCTCTCCGAAATCATCGCATCGTAAAATATCGTAGAAAAAAAAATCTCCCTTTTAACCCTTTCGTTGAATGCTTTAACTCAAGTATCAATCGTCGCATAGTGTAAGGACCCAATCACGTATTAATTTAAGGGTCTATTGGTAACGAGAGGGTTAATCAAATAATTTGAAACATTCGTAGGGGAAAAATATATAATTAATCGTACTCGTTCAATTGATACATAAATATTTATATGTATTTATTTTCCTCATATATATATATGTGTGTACGTGTGTACCTATATCAATTTTATTTTTCATATTATTATTATTATTATAATAGTTGTGTGTGTTCTCTATCTCTCTGTCTCTCTCTCTCTCTCTCTTTTTATCAGACTTTGGATTCATTTTTCAATGTTGTATTATGATGTATGCTTATATCTCTGCAAGTATATGTTTATATTATCATCAAAACTTGTGTGTGTGTTCCTCTCAGTGTGTATGTGTGCGTGTGTGTGTGTGTATTATTAAATATATAATATACATTTGATATTATATATATATTTGAATATATATATATATACATAGATATAGATATATAGATTATACGTATTTATCGAGTGCCTCGTTGGTGTACACAATTAGAAGAGGTTACGAGCCCTTTTGGTAGGAGATATCTTTTCTTGTTTTTTTCTGAAGGTCTCTCGCGCCGCTAATGGCCAGTTTACTTATGTCTACCAGGAAAGTCTCCGGAAGGTACGTGTTATCACACGACATGTGTCTCTCTCTCTATCTCTCTATCTCTCTATCTCTCTTATCTATCTCTCTTTCATCATTTTCGAAAAAAACGTACGTACAAACATCAACATTGTACAAATCAATGAAAGTATATAAATGCAAATTACAATACTTCCAATTTTTTTTTTTATGAGAAATACATAACATTTTTTTTTTTTTTAAATTATGTACTAGTGTAAAATAATATTTTATTATGTTATAAAAGTTAATAAGATTTACAGTAGTACTTTTTTTAAATTTATTTTTTTTTTTTTTAATGATATTTTTTGTGATTTTTTTTAATTAATTATATAATTGTATTGGGATCTCTAGCACTTGAATACTCTATCTGGTGGCTAAATTCAAAATGAGAGTAGATAGGTGTCGAATTGCTACGCCACGCCCCTGCCACAGATCCCAATATTGTTTATCTTTTTTTTTTTTTGTTGTTGATAGATAAAATTTTTTTAAAGATTCGTTAAAATTGTTTGAATAAATATTTACGTTTTTATTTGAACAATAATAACACAAATTGATGAGAATTATATATCCTTATCATTATAGTATTTTTATAAATTAATAATATTTATAATATATTAAATTAAATAATATAATTTTTATTATTATTATTATATATTATTTAATTTAATATATTATAATCATTATTAATTTAAATTATTAATTTAAAAAGGTACTAACGAATTAACGCAACCGTAGCAAAATTCCGCTAATGCGCCAATCTACACTTTAAATTGTTGCAACAAATCATAGAATAAAAAAACTTTATTTAAAACAATCAAAACACTTTTATAATTAGAAACATTTTATTTGCGCAACCCTGACACAACCCTGACGGTTGCTGTGTACAAACAACAAGGTTATTGTGTGCGAACAACAAAAAATTGCTTTTTATTAGCGCATTAGCTGAATTTTTGCTGCGATGGCGTTAATACTTAAGTACCATTAAAAATTATAATAATTTTATATTATTATAATATATAACTTTAATATTATTATTATTATAAATAAATTATTATATAAATTATTATATTATATTAATAATAATATTATTATTATTATAATCATCAATCCTAATTTATCTACTCAACATATTCTCGCAAAATATAATTAATAAATATATTTATTTTATCATATCTTTCATCTAAATCAAATTAAATATTTATTTATATTAAAAAAAAAATTATTAAAAAAAAAATAAATAAATAAACAAACTAACAAATAAAAGGGAGGAAGAACGAGTGAAACGAATGCACTTCGGGGAGGGGAGGGGGTAAATATAATATCTACATATTCCCATATGTTATTACAATGAAATAATTTCGTATCCATGGTGTCGAGTGGTTTGTAATAAAATAAAAACAATAAATAAATAAATAAATAAATAAATGAATTAAGGAATGAGACTGGTTAGAATGGTTTGTCCAAGATTATTTACAACATTATTATTATTATTATTATTGTTAAACGACACCTATATAAATCAATGGTCACCTGTTTTATATATTTTTATATATATATATTTCTTTTTTTAATTTCCAACAAAATATTTCACAATTCTACTCTCTCTCTCTCTCTCTTCTCTCTCCCTCTCTCTTTTTCTCTTTCTCTCTCTTTTTAGGTGTTTTATATTCTAAATATTGATCCCAATAACTCAATGGTGGATCAAATGATTGACTTTTTAAGAATATTTTTTTCTTCTTCATAAAACTTTCATTAAAATTATTTATAATTTTTTTTTCTGCAATAAATTATATTCATATTTGTTTTATAAAGTTCAATCATTTATTTAAATATAAATATTGTTAGTTTTTTGTTTGTTTTTTTTCTTAGGACTGTGTCCCTGTTATTTTTAACCTAAACAGCATTAAAAGAGGTTATGTTGTTAATTGTGAAAACAATTTTTTTGTTTTATTTTTAACCAAAAGTAAGTTGCCCCTAAACCTCAATCTTGAATTTTACACTTTATCTGAGGGCTTAGGACAAAATTATAATCTTTATTATTTCATTTGATTGAAATAACTTTAATATGTATACTTAAGCGCCATTTTGAAAAGAAACACCGCTGTGTGTCGCTGCAATCGACCGATGACCCCAAGTTTTCAGGTTTAAATTGCTCATTTTTAGAATAAAATCAACTTGAAGTTGAATTTATTCTTACAATTTGAAATGTTGTTTTGTTTTTTTTACAATAATTACAATTTAGGTAGCTTAAAAAATTATTTGATTTGATCCGCCATTGAAATAAACCCTGAATAGAAAACAACACAATCCTTTAAACATATAACACTCAGAGACAGACACATATGCACATGCACACGTATAATTAAATATAACATAGAAAAAAAGGTGTGTCCAATGTAATAGAAAAAAAAAAACAAAAAACAAAAAAAAACTAAGAGAGAAAGAAAAAGAGAAAAAACAAAACAAAACCAAAAAAAAAAAAAATAAAAAATAAGAGAAAGAAAGAGAGAAAGAAATAGAGAAAGAGAAAAGCGGTGTTCCGCTTTTGTTTGTAATTACAGGCGAGCCTTAGCCTACCTGGTTCACCTTTCAACCTTCGAAGAAGTAGTCGTGGAAGTCATCAATTTACGATACGCAATGGTCGTGGTAGATTCGTTGGTCCACCAGGTGGTGACAGAAAACCCCTCGTATTATCGACCTATTTGGATGCCCAAGAACATTTGCCTTACGCTGACGATTCTAATGCAGTCACCCCAATGTCTGAAGAAAATGGCACGATTGTTGTACCAGTTTATTATGCGAATCTTGGCTCAAGGCATTCATCATACACCTCACATGCATCAAGGTTATCTTATACTTCTCATGGTGATCTACTTGGTGGTATTGCAAATTCCATTGGCAAACCAATGACAAAGGAAAGTCGACTGAGAAGTAGATCGGTTAGGCCACCATCTGTTAATGGTCATCTTACTGATTGTAATCAAAAGTTTCACTGTGTAAGTTATTATTATTATTATTATTATTATGGTTGTATTTTGTATTTGTTGAGGTTATGGTCAAACTTCTTAGGTTTGCCTGAGTTATTTTTATTTGTGATAATATAATACTATATTATATAATATTTTATTTAAATATTAGTATTGTTATTATTATTATGGTTGTACTTTGGATTTGTGTAAATTATTTTTATTTTAGAAAATAATACTATATTATATTTTATAATATTATTTATAATATTATTATTATTATTATTATTATATTTAGGAAAGTGATTTGGAAAGTGATCCCATGGGTAAAGCTAAACAACAAGATAATCCTTTCATCGAACCATCCCAACAACACGCCGTCGTAGATATGAAGGGTAAGATCAAATACCAATCTAACATTTCTATAAAAAAAAAAAAATAAAACTAGAAAAAAGATTCAAGTACAATCTAATGTAAACTAAAAAAGAACCACAACCCCCCAAAAAAAAAATCAGAAAAAAAGAATCCTATTTAACACGTACCAACACTTCAAATGCAAATGGCAAATGTGTTCATTGACAAATGTCATTGTAAATGTTGAGAGATTTCTCATTCAATCATATTCATTTGTCACAAAATGCATTTTTTCATTCAATCATCACATTCATTTGTCTAAATGCAATTCTCATTTTGTTTTATTTTAAAATTTGAACGATGTCAGAAAAAAGAAACAAAATATTTTGACACACAGAGACCACGTGTATTTGTTTTGTTTTTGTTTTCTTTTTTCATCTGGTTTTTTAATATCAGTGTGTGATAAATTCACCAGCAATAATCACCGTGTGACGTATTTAGGCCCTTTTAGGTACACTCTTTTTTGTTTGTTTTCCTTTCACAGATGTGATGGTGCTGAACGATATTATCGAGCAAGCAGCAGGACGTCAAAGCAGAACACCTGAGCAAGGAGGTAATCATACGTGCGATCGAATCATTCAACCAAGATGTGTATTCTTTTTTTCTTTTTTTTGTAATCTTCTCTTTTCACAACCCCATCTATCTATCTATCTATCTATCTAGTTATCTATCTCCTTCTATGATTATCTGTCACCCTTGTCGCAATTGTGCATATTTTTTCATTGTCTATCGTGCGATGCATAATCCAGTCGTTCGATGTATTATATTCGTCCTACTATTTACTATTTACTATTTACTATTTAATTATTACTATCAGTCAAGGTTATACCTTCTGATTATTTTTTTTTATTATTTTTATTAGGCATACACACCTTGTACACATGGTACATAATTGATTATATTATTTATATGTTTTTAGGGTATGTGTTAAACGTGTTTATTTGGCTTAACGTGTATCTATCTATCTATCTATCTATATATCTATCTATCTATCTATCTATCTATCTATTTTTTTTTAATAATTTATTTGTACATATATATATATATATAATATTTTGTTTGTCAATTATATTTTGATTAGGTTGTTCACAAATGTTTCTTTCTATTTATTATTTATTTATTTATTTTCTTCTTAATTAATTTTATAACGCGTAATATTTTTTATTTTACCGATAATATATTATAATATATTTATAAAT
This sequence comes from Polistes dominula, assembly GCF_049000335.1. NCBI lineage: Eukaryota > Metazoa > Arthropoda > Insecta > Hymenoptera > Vespidae > Polistes > Polistes dominula. Next base: position 3,076,619 of record NW_028301111.1, on the reverse strand, counting down.
TATTTTTTTTATTAATCGGAGTATAAAGAAAAACAAAACAAAAAAGAAAATAAAGGGCTGATAGAATATTATCAAGAAATTGTACATTTTTTTTTTCATTATCTTCTTGAATCATTGAATCGCGATGAAAAAAAAAATAAATAAAACTAAATAAAATTGAATTAACATAGGAGGAGAAAATATGTGATGAAATGTTATTTGTACTTTTGGGGAAATAGAGTTTGTTATCGAGATCTCACAGTTGGTATTTCATCAACACGCAGGCAGGGATTTTAGCGATTTATCTCGTTGCAGCTGCACGAAATATTTCAAGCTTTCGTATTACATACATACAATAGTATATAGATACATATATATACATACATAGGGTGGCTTATTAAAATTATATACTTTATATATATATATATATATTTTTATTAAAAAGTCATTTGAGACATGCCAACCCTTTGCTGCTTTTTATTCGTCGCGAATTCAAATTCAATTGCAGCAGCTGCAGTTAGCACCACCCACCACCAATCAACTCACCAACCACCACTAAGCAGCAGCTACTGCATTTTTTGCATTTGCACACAATTATTTCATAATTAATTAAATAGAAAATTCGTTTGCGAATTGATACGAAAGTTTTTTTTTTTTGGTTTGTTTTTTTTTGTGCGGGTAAAATAACAAAACTAGTCAACGTTCTAACTCGATTATTTTGTTGTTGTTGTTGTTGTTTATTTTGTTGATTTATTTTATTTTGTTTTCATTTTCTTTTTTTTTTTTTTTTATTTAATATCAATAATCGTGTCTAACTTTGTTTTTTTTTTTTTAAATTGTGTCATCCCCACGCACGCTAAATTTTGTATCATCCAAAACTATTGCAATTGTTTTTTTCAAAAAAAAAATTCAATTTATTGAATGTTGCATTTTATTCGTGTAAGAAATGAAAAAGTGTGATAAAAAACCACGAATGAAAATTATCTTCCTTATGTTTTATTATTTTTAACTCGGTACAATTTCAATGTATCTGATAATCAAAATAATAATTTTTGAAAATAAATTAACAAAATAATTAAAATAAATCTAAATGAAAATAATTAAATAATTTCAAAATAAAATAAACAACGAAGATAATTTCGTCAAAGTGTGTGTGTGTGTGTGACAGACAGCATGCAAATATTAACGAATATTATTTCTATTCGATATATCGAATTTTTAACAAAATACACTTTCTACATTGCTTAAAATCATTTTATTGTTTCCACGCTGCAATATTTTTGTTAACTTTCCCCATTGATCGTTAGTTTTCATCCCAGCTTGTTTGCTTGATTGCTTGATTTGCTTGTACACCTGCCCATGTCAAATTTTGTCAAAAAAAAAATAATTAAAGTTGCTTGTAAAAATTATTAATGATAATCAAATGAAAACTAATCGAAATAATCCTTAAATTAAAATATTTTCGTGTTAACTTTCCATTGTGTAATCATTTTGTTCGTTCATCCAGCTTGTTTGCTTGATACTGCTTGTTCACCTGCCCGTGTCAAACGTGTCAAATTTTGTCAAGAAAAAAAAAGAAAAAAAAAAACAAAAAAATAAATTAAAGATGCTTGAACAATTACTTACAATAATAATCCTTAAATAAAGATGATCAAAGAATAATTAAAAAAATAAATAAATAAATAAAAATAAAAAACCTCTTTCCCCAAAAAGAGTGGTACCAGACAAAATGACTAACGCGCGTTACAGTTTCGACCTATTACTTTCCGACAGACGACGATGAGGAAGGGCCCACGTTAAAGGAGAAAATATTGGCCGGGATCATACGTTGCATCGATATCTTCTGCGTTTGGGATTGCTGTAATTTATGGCTCGAGATACAAAAGTACGTCGCCCTTCTGGTATTCGATCCATTCGTAGAACTCTTCATAACACTTTGCATCGTCGTCAATACACTTTTCATGGCATTGGATCATCACGATATGGACAAGGATATGGAAAGAGTTCTTAAATCTGGTAACTATGTAAGTACAAACATAATTCTATTAATAATAATAATAATAATAATAATATCATCATTGTTTATCAATCATCAGTCAATTTATATTTTATTAGGTTGCTTCAAACAACCCATCCAACTCAGCCCCATCCATCAATCCACCCAACCACCCACACTCCTTCTCTTTAATATTAACACTCAGGACACGTGTCCTATTTATTTCACTAATGAGAGCAACAAAGTTAAATAAAACATAGTAATATTAAAAAAGTAGTATGCAATTTCTATACTAAAGATAAAAAAAACATGAGTGCAGATCACACATGTTAAAAGTAAAATCTTCATAAAACTAACTTTCGAGAGAATGAGACGAATACAAATTATCTGGTGTAAGATAATTGTATTCTCTTCTTATTTCATCGCCTCCCACTGCTCCGTTACATCGCCGCCTACCGATCCGTTACATTTTTTCAAATCACACCCATTCTACGTGTTAGTTCCTTTCCCCATTACATCACCGCGTTTCATTTTTTTCAAATCATACCCATTCTAATAGAAGTTTTCACTTCAACAACAGCAACAAAAAAGAAATAATATTAAATGAATTTTATGAAACATTTCAACATAGTTCTTCACGGCTACATTTGCAATCGAAGCAACGTTCAAGTTGGTAGCTATGAGCCCGAAGTATTATTTTCAAGAAGGTTGGAACATATTTGACTTCATCATCGTTGCCCTATCTTTACTCGAGTTAGGTTTGGAAGGTGTACAAGGTCTTTCTGTATTACGATCCTTTCGATTGGTAAGTAAATCTTGTTGTTTAATGTTGAATTGAAAAAATAAACTTAATTAAAAATAAATGAAATATATAATTTGTGATTTCATTTGAATAGCTGAGAGTGTTCAAACTGGCAAAATCATGGCCCACGTTAAATCTATTGATATCCATCATGGGTAGGACAGTTGGTGCCTTGGGTAACTTAACGTTCGTCTTGTGTATCATCATATTCATCTTCGCCGTGATGGGTATGCAACTGTTTGGCAAAAATTACACCGATCACGTGGATCGATTCCCAGGTGGGGATTTACCAAGATGGAACTTTACCGATTTCATGCATTCCTTCATGATTGTATTTCGTGTACTTTGCGGAGAATGGATTGAATCAATGTGGGATTGTATGCTCGTTGGAGACGTTTCTTGTATACCTTTCTTCCTCGCAACAGTCGTCATCGGTAATCTTGTTGTAAGTATTTTTATTCATTATTTCATTAACATAATTATAATTAGTGAAAATAGCTTGTTCACTCTTTGGAATACAGTAAGACATTTTCAGTTTCACTTCGAAATATTATTGCAAATAATTACACATGTTCATAAGTTTATATTTCGTCTGATTTACGCAAAGCAATTGGTTATTAACACTATGACGTCCGGTCGCTCCACTTTGGTGCCATGTGAAAACTATCGGGTAAATGTTGGTGGCTTCATTTTGGTGCCATGCAAAAATTATCGTGTAAGTGCCGGTGGTTCCATGTTGGAGCCATTCGGAAAACGGCATAGTGTTAATAGAAGAGGTATACCAATTTTGTTTCATTTAAAACGTAATCAAATTTTGATACAACATAGGGTTATTTTATTATCTGAAATTTTGTGTAGATGAACACACTGTCAACTCTTCTGTTCAATTTACTTTTAAGTTCCTAATGTCAATTATTAATAATAATAATAATGTGAATAGTTAGATTCAATATAGGATTAATTGATTTTCATTGTGAATTGAATTGAATTTATGTTTGAAAAACAGGTGCTGAATCTCTTCTTGGCCCTGTTACTGAGCAATTTCGGTTCATCGAATTTATCGGCGCCGACTGCTGACAATGACACCAACAAAATAGCAGAAGCAATAGATCGTATAGCACGTTTCGTTAAATGGATCAAGAGAAATTTCCTAACTCTTGCTAAATTGATGCGAGCCAAATTCACCAATCAGATATCCGATCAGGCGCCAGGTGAGGGACCGTCCAACAGTTGGAAAGAAGGTTTATATCCAATCAGATCGCTTGCTGTGTGCGCTGTGTAGTTCGTGGCACTGTTTTTTCGGTTCGGCTTTTTTTTTTCTTTTATTTTATTTTATTTTTTTTTTCTAAATTATTATTATACTTTTCTTTATTTGTTTATATATAATCGGCTATTATTCAATGTCAGTCAAACGTATGTTCTTTCACCCTCCTCTCCTCATCCCTCTCAGGTGTTCATTTTTTGTTTGCTTATTTTTCAATCTTTCAATAACCAAACAATAATTTAAGTGAAATACTTTTTATATTTTTAATTGTTTATCCAATTAAAGAAAAAAAGAAAGATATATAAATTGAACGTTGACTGACACGTTTTTTTTTTTATTGTTAATTACGCAAAAAAAAAAAAAACAATTAATTAATTTTTCTCATATGTTTTTTGTTTGTCGCTAATTTTGTCCTTCAGTTGATTTATTCAATTTTTCGCGAATTCGATTTAGGATTTGAACAAAGTCATACTCGCGTGACAACCTTAAAATGACGTTGGGTGGGATTTCGAAAGATACAAATATGCAAATTTTTCGTAAAAAAAATTAAAAAAAAAAAAAACATTCAGCAAAGATCAAACAACATTAAGAATTTTTATTAATTTTGCTTCGCTATTTAGCAGCCTGGCAGTTATATGTTGCTTCGCTCGTTAATTTGGGTCCGCGTATTTCGTATGAGAGGTGTTAATCCACCATCTTTAAACATTACGAAAATGATTCTAACAACAGCAGGAAATTTCATATGATTGGGTTGGGTGTGTGTGTGTGTATGTGTGTGTGTGTATGTTAGAGTTTCATTCTAACATGGAGAATGGAATTCAATGTGAATTCGTTTCGATTATCATCGATTCGATGTTATCGAACGCGAGAAGTTAGAAAATTAAGTAGTAGAGGTAGATAATATAGTTGACAATTTATAATTTAAAATACACAAAAGTGATATCGATACGATTATATACTTTATTTACATATATATGTATATAAATTACGTGTCACGTTGTTTTTTTCGCAACAACTTAACTAAACTTAAGTTACTTAACTACTTAACTAAACTACTGAAGCGATTTTAATCAAATTTTGCACACTGTGTGCAGTTTTATCCAACTTAAAAGATAGGATAGTATTTAAATCTTAATTTATAATCGCAATATTATTTGTTAAAGTTAATAATAATCTTATCGATATCACTGCAACAAATGACATAGAAGAAGAAGAAGAAGAAGAAGAAGTCTAATTTTTTGTTTAAACAATACAAAAATATCTCGAGATATACAATGTTTCACTCGAACATCGCAAGGAACACGAATGACTCGAGTTGAAGCTTCTTGCATGCTGACTGAACAAAATTTCATTCAACACAAATGAAGATAACATTGATTGAAACACCATTTGTTTCTTTCTCTCTAATGTATCTATTTTTTTTTTAATTATTAATTATACTTTAAATATCTTCGTCAATAAACAAAGAAACTATACTGTGTACCTATTAACAAAAAACAAAACAAAACAAATAATGAAGAAGAAAGAACAATGTTGTGTAGTTGTTGGTGAAAAAAAAAAAAAAAACGACGCACGTTCTAATTGAAATTGCAAAATTGTCTTCCCAAAAAAAAAAAACAAAAAAAAAACAAAAGTCCAAAAAAGGGCGGGTTAGATTTGTTCTATGACTGTGCAGATGGAATTGATCGAGATGGGGACCTAGATCTTGCAGATAGCGATTTGGAAGCATACAGAGATAAAAAGAGTGCGAAGGAATTGAATCAACTCGAGGTAGCCATTGGTGATGGAATGGAATTTACGATTCATGGTAAGCCCAAGCTTAAATTTTTGAATTAAAAAATTTAAAAAAATCAATGCTGACATTAATAAAATAATTGTTTTGTGGATACTCCATCACTTGTGATTTTCTTTTTCGAAGGAGATCTGAAGAACAAATTGAAAAAGAGCAAATTGTGCATGAACAACACCAAGGTCATTGGAAATTCGATAAATCATCGGGATTATAGATTGGACAATGATTATATTAATCAAAATGAAGAGGACACCTTTAGGTTTGTTCTTAATTTTTTTTTTTTATAATAATAATTATTATTATTTAGTTAATTTAACAATTAATCCAACAAAACAAACACACAATGCAACGATTCGTATATTTTTGTTGTTTGATATTTTTTTCTTTTTTTTGTTAGCAACAAATTAAATTTATTTTATATTAATTTGATATTGTTTGTATTTTTATTAGCAACAAATCGTATGGCAGTCATAAAAATCGGCCATTCAAGGACGAAAGTCACAAAGGTAGCATGGATTCGTTAAACGGTGAAGAAAAGAAGGATGCCAGTAAAGAAGATCTCGAACAGGACGAATGTAATAAAAATTTAAAAAAAAAAAAGACTCAACCTTTAAATCCTAAATTTAGTCAAAGTTCAAGTATTTATCTTCCTAATAATACTAATGAAAAAAAAAAAACAAAAAAATCCTAATTTATATTCACAGACTTGGGAGATGAAGGTGACGAGGGTGTCGGTATAATGGAAAGTGAAATCATACAAGCCGACAAGGATCCAATTAATTCCGATTATCCGGCCGATTGTTGTCCAGAAAATTGTTATAAAAAATTCCCATTTTTGGCTGGGGACGATGATGCACCATTTTGGCAAGGTTGGACGAATTTAAGATTGAAAACTTTCCAACTGATTGAGAACAAATATTTCGAGAGTGCGGTTATCACGATGATCCTTTTGAGTAGTTTAGCTCTCGTAAGTATTCGCCTATTTATTTATTTGTTTAATTATTTTTTAGGATATATATATATATATTTATTAACAATTAATTAATTGATAATCATTCACAATTTTTATTCTCAATTAAACTTACTATTATATATGAATGATTGTATTATATATGAAATATGATTGAATAATTAACACTATGACGTCCGGTGACACACACGTTGGTGTCATACAAAAAATTATACGTTGTGGACGGCATAGTATTAATAATAATTAAATTAATAGAAGAAGAAAAAAAGGGAAGAAGTAATTGTTAAAAAAATAAAAATAAAAAACAAAAAGTACAACAAGTAAGAATTAACGAAATAATTAATTGATGAATAAATTTCGACATTTGTATAATTCTTCAATTAATCAATTTTTTATATTGCTAAGTGTTCTATTGTTTTTTTTTTTTTATTTGTTTCATTGAAATTAGGCTTTGGAGGATGTTCATTTGCAACAACGACCCATCCTTCAAGATATCCTTTATTACATGGACAGAATTTTCACGGTGATTTTCTTCCTTGAGATGTTGATCAAATGGTTGGCCCTTGGTTTCAAGAAATATTTCACGAATGCCTGGTGCTGGCTCGATTTCATTATCGTCATGGTAAGTTAATAAATTATTATTATTATTATTATTATTATTATTATTATTATTATTATCCTATTATTATAAACCTGTATACATGTCTAATTGTATTACCATTTTTTAACTTAGAACACGTGTAATCATCATTAATGTTAACATTATGTTTAAATAATGACAAAATGTTATTCAAATAATTAATAATTAATTTAGTTTTAACTCGATTACACAAGTTCTTTGCAACAAATATTAACCATTATTAAAACAAACATCTCGAACAATTTCTATATCGACTTAATAAAACAAATATCAAACAAATTAGAAACATAAATTGAAATTCAATTGAAATTGTAGTTAAAAACAAAAAAACAAAAAAAAAAGATCAAAGAATTAATTTCAAAGAAATCGTTCGAATGGATCTAAAAAAAAAAAAGATTCAAAATTTTCATTTAAGTGTTATATTAGTAAGTCATTCACTTAATTCGAGCACTTGTATAAAATATATAAATCTTGTTCAATTCAAAACATGATACCCTTTTAAAGGGCCAAAAAACAAACAAACTAAAAATGAGTGCTCGAATCAAGTGGATTTAGTCCTAAGTCTTTTGAAATTGTTTCTTCCCACAAACAAAACAAACCAAACCAAACCAAAACAAAACAAAACAAAACCAAAATTTCATCCATGATGAGAAAATCCGTTTTCATAATCCATTTTATCTATATAACTAACTAACTATCTATCTATCTATCTATCTATCTATTTATCTATTTCTACTTCTATTTCTATATTTCTTTAAGTATCCCCTTACAAGAATCAACCTAAAAAATTCCCTATCCTAAAGAAAACAAAAAAAAAGAAAAAAAAGACAAAAATATCACTAGGAGCCGTACGTGGAAGCTTCCAGTGGAGTGATTTCTCTTAATCGATCACACTCTAATGTGTATAAACGTTATTAAGGTATAGCAATTACAAAAAAAACGTACGAGATGCATCATATATATCAATGTTTAATGACAACAGCTATCACTGATCAACTTGGGCGCAATCTGGGCCGGCGCTGCCGACATCCCGGCCTTCCGTTCGATGAGAACACTGAGGGCCTTGAGGCCTTTACGAGCAGTCTCGCGATGGGAGGGCATGAAAGTAAGTCATCGGTCTAAACGAGGACTTCAAAACCAAACAAAAAATAATCATTCAAAGTTTATTTAATTAATATGAAAAAAAATAAAAAAAAAAATAAAACAATTCGGTCGGTCGGTCGGTTGGTCAGTCGGTCGGTCTTCTTCTATCAACGATAGGATTTTCATTGCAATCGAAACAATTGTTTTTTGTTTTAATCAAATTTAATAAACAAAAGCAAAATAATTGACGCGTATTAATGTGATATGAATCAATGCATCATTTATTAATTATTTTCAGATGAAATATTTAATAGAAAGATTATTAAGATGAGATGTAATATGATTGAATTAATTCACAATGTGTATAATATGTTTTATTTTTTATTATTTTATATATAGAATTGCAAATTGATCTCTGTCGTTGTGTTGTATAAAAAAAAAAAAGCACATTTCAAACGTCAAATATTTATTTTATTTACCAATTTTTTCTCTTCGTATTTTTTATTTAGCCTAAAGATCAAAGTACAGTAACGCGAAAGAATAAAATTTATTGTATAAAAACGTAAGAAAAAAGGGTAACACAAAAAAAAAAAGAAAAAATACGAAAACAAACCCTGACGACGAGTCAAATGAACCAAAAAAAATCTGACTGAACGAATAATAAATTGAAAACAAAAAAAAAAGAAAAAAAGAAATAATAAATAATAAAATATTTTGAAAAAAAGGACAACAATATCTAAAATACGATCTAAAGATATTAATAAAAAAAAATAAAAATAATAATTTATAGCTCGTACTGTGGTGTGCTTTTAAATCAAAATGTGCAAAAGAGATACAAAATAAATACACTGGCGTCTCTACTTGGTGTCCGCACTGATTATTATATATTATAATTAACAAAAAAAAAAAAAATTATTTGTCGTACTATAAGCCTTTACTAACGCCTATGTACGCCTTTTGTTTATCTAATGCAAACAACAAAAATATCTTTTAATAATAACAGCAATATCGTTGTGCAAACATAAAACAAATTAACTATTAATATTATATATATTTACGTTTTATATTTGTTTGAACTCTTATCAAACGAACTTCAACTTTTTTTTTTTATATAAATCCCATCGTGCAATATTATGTATATATATATATACATAATTAATATTATTATAATTTATCTAGATGCTTTATGTGTAAGTGTACGAAGCCACCAGACGCCCAACGATGTGTGCGTGCCAGCCCTTTTTTTTTTCCTTATTATTATTATTATTATTATTATTATTATTATTATTATTATTATTATTTTATTTTATTTTTTGCGTATGAAAACGAAGAGTGTGAAAAGATAATTATACTTTTTATTTTTATCTATTTATCTATTTATCTATCTATCTTTTTCTATTGAGACGCACGGACGCTTATCGATGTTGTTGTTTTCATTTCTCTCTCTTTCTCTCTCTCTCTCTCAATCTATCTATCTATCTATCTATCTATCTAACTCTTTCTTTCTTTCTTTCTCTTTTCCTACCTTGTTAAAAAAAAAAAAAAAAACAAAAAAAAAAGGAAAAGAATTTAACATAACTTTGAGATACCAATCCGCCCCACCCCCTCGTTGTTATATTTTACTTATCAAAGCTTGAACAATTAAATTTGCTAGGCAAAACATCGTTCGTTGTTTATGTATTAATTATTTATGTGAAAATAACCCTTTATTGCCGTGCGTCTCTTTGTCAAATATTACGAGCCCTTTTTTTCTAAACAGGTTTGTTTCAGGATCGTCGATGATATCATCGCTCATGTGTCTTCGTCGTTAAAAATCGTCATCGTCGTCTACGTCTATGTTTTGCTCCTGTATATTCTCATATATATATATATATATATTTATATATATATTAATTATTCCTTGCTATCTATCTATCTATCTATCTATCTATCTATCTATATCTCTCTCTCTTTATCTATCTATCTATCTATCTATGTTTATATATATACAATGAATCACTGAATTATTTTTACAACTCACATGCAACTTGTGAATGTTGGAATGTTGTGTGCAACATGTTGCACATGTAATTTAACAAAATTGATTATTAAATTTTAATTAATAATATGTTTTTAAATTATTTTAAATTATACACACACACACACACACACACACAGAGTATATATAATAAAATGAAATTATATATCTAAACTGTGATTACTATTAATATACAGTAGTAATAATTATATTAATTAATTATTAATATATAGTTAATATAATTTTAATAAAAAAATTTTATTCATTTATTAATTGGATAATTAACTATTATTATTATTATTATTATTATTATTATTAATTAAAAATTATTATTAATATAGTAATAATTATATAACTATTATTATTATTATTATTAATTGATATTAGAAACAGTCAAGTTAATTGCTACAAATATCAAATCACAGTAACATATTTCATTTTGAATATATTAAAAAAAAAAAACACACAAAATAATTGTCAAAGTACTCCAAAAATCCAAACTTAATAAATATACAGTAGAGATATATATGTGAGGTGTATAATAATACAGGTGATTCATTGTATATACATATATATATACATATATATATATCCTCCTAATTATTATGATTACAATTATTGTTGAACCGCTACGTGTGTGTTTGCCAATAACTGGGCTCTGTCCAGCCGCCTATTATTCCTTCTTTTACTTATTTGTCGTATATTATACACTGTGTGCGTATATATATATATATTATACATATAATTATTATTATTATTATTATTATTATTATTGTTAATCCATATATTTATATAATTATATTTTTATATAAATATATGGAGAAAAAAGTGAGCTACCCAACAGATATTTTCTCTCATCAGGATCCCGTTGTGTATCTGCTTGCAAACTACTGTCTCAAGGAACGTCCATTGCAGATTTGCGACAATTTTTTGGCAGCCCTGGAACTCTCCGCGTCCGTCGTCACTTCCGTCAAGCCTTTTATCTCACTCACTCACATACATACACACACACACTCTCTCTCTCTCTCTCTCTCTCTTCCTCTTTTTCTGTTTCTTTTTAACCATTCCATCTCTAACACCCTATGAATATCAACCCTTTCTTCTCTTCTCTCTCTCTCTCTCTCTCTCTATATATATATATATATATATACATATATAAATATATTTGTACATATATACAGGATGTACCATTTAAATTGATATTGATTGAAAAATCATTAGAATTTAATGTCAATTTCTAAACAAACAATTTAATTAAACATTATAGTATTTAATATTTGATTAACTCGTTCCATGCCACATGTACCACCGGTGGTACACCGTTGAATTTGACTAACAGACCACGTGTACCACCGGTGGGATACACTTATTAGACAAATTTATTGAATGCACTGAAAATCTAATGAATCTGAAGGTTCTGAACCTCAAGTCAAGCAAAAAAGGGCTTAGCATGGAACGTGTTAACAAAGAATTGAAATAATAAACAATTATATCAATTTTAAATGGTTCAATTTGTATATCTTTTATTTTTCTGTATCTATCAATCAATCTATCTATCTCTGTTTAAATCCTATGATCTATTTTTGTTCCTATCCTAATTGACAAAATAATTAACCAAATTAATGAACCAATTCCTAAATGAATATTATTATTATTATTATTATTGATAGGAATTAATATATATATAATTAGCTTCCTCGAAAAAAAAAATGGATTCTTCTCTACCAATAGAACCAAAATTTCCAAAATAATTTAAAAAAAAAAAAAAACACACACAATTTTCCATTCCCGTAGTCTGTGAAAAAAAAAAAAGAAAAAACATCTTGCTGTGATTCGCTCTCGTTTCTCGCTCGCAGGTGTCGCTCATTAACTTCGTAGCGTCGCTCTGTGGCGCTGGCGGGATCCAAGCCTTCAAAACAATGAGGACCCTAAGGGCCCTAAGGCCACTCAGGGCGATGTCTAGAATGCAGGGGATGCGGGTATGTAGCCCTACGTCTCAGCGGACCTTGTCACTTGCTCTTTGACATTTCTTATTCCAAACAAATTTTCTAATTATACTTCATCAAATATTTCAATTATCGTCGTCCAAATTTTCTATATATATATATATATATATATATATATATATATACATATATATACAAAATATACATATACATCTTTAATATATATAAAAATTACGTGTCACGTTGTTTGTCCGCAATGGACTCCTAAACTACTGAACCAATTTTAATCAAATTTTGCACACTCTGTGCAATTTCATCCAACTTAAAAGATAGAGTAGTTTATTATAGTTATATATATATATATTATATATGTATATTTAATTTATATTCCATACTATTTTTAATCATACCCATGACAATTTTAATTTGATGTATTTAATTAGTAAATTTCGATTATTCCGTGTGTTCTATTTTTTATAAACAAATTTCAATTTTTTACAACAACAACAACAATAACAACAACAAAAAATAGAAACAAATTATAAATGAAAAAAAAATACTTTCTGTTTCTCTTCTACCTTTCTATCTATCTCTTTCTTTCTTTCTTTCTTTCTTTCTTTCTTTCTGTCTATCTTTCTTCTCTCTTTCTCTCTTATTGAAATGGATGAAAGAAAAAGATAAAAAAAAAAAAAAAAAAAAATTAAACTTAGAGTCCCTTTTCTCCCTCACTTGAATTCGATTCATCTTCGTAAAAATTGTCACCTTCAACAACAATTTTCCAGCCCCCCCTTTTTTCATTCCAATCAAAAAATACACCTGGAAACACCCTTCTTTCACCTTTCACTTTTTCAAAACACCCCCCCCCAGCCCCCTCACTAATACCACGTTTATCTTATTCTCATGCACGTGATGAATTATGCATTTTATTCGAACGATTTTGATCGTCGCGAATGCACACAAAAGCTTGTTGGCGAAACATAGTAGTAGAAAATCAAACAAACGTTTTTTTTTTTTTTTTTAATTATTATTAGTTAGATATTAGATGAGTTTTGCAATCATTATTTAAAAAAAAATTATTAAAACACGCAGTAGTACAACAATTACAAAAACAATTACAAATATACAACAATTACAATATTACAACTACAGCTACAGCAGCAGCAACAGCAACAGCAGCAGCATATATAAACCACGATCTTGATTTATAAACAAAATATAAATGAAAAATTCAATATTTATTATAATTATAATTATAATAATTGTTAGTCAGTAACAACAAAAATATAATAGAAATTTTTTTATTATATTTCTTATTTGTCTATCTATTATTTTTATTTTTATTTTATCTTGTCCCACATTTTTGCAAAATTAATTATGATAATTATGATGATGATAAAAGTATCAAATTAAAAGTTTGTTCATTAATTTTTATTTTTTATTTTTTTTTATTTTTTAGGGCAACCATATCAATTCACTTTTTATTCCAATTTATGATAGAATACTTTTCTATATTTTTTTGTTTAAATAAATAATTAATTATCCATGATAAAATTAAACGTAATACAAGCTGATAGTAAATAATATGATATAGAATTATAATAATCAAAAATGAGAGGACCAATTCCTCATTTGAATCTTTCAACTAACTATCTTTATCTACCACTATCTTTCTTCCCATCTATCTATCTATCTATCTATCTATCTATCTCTTTCTATCTTTCTCTTTCTATCTTTCTCTTTCTCTATTTATTGAATTGACAACTAAATAATTGCAGATGTCATCAATAATTTTCCTTTGAAAAATTTGCAATTACTTTAGATTGTCAACCCAATATTATTTCTATCTCTTCCTATTTATCTATATTATTATTTAATAATCCCTTTAAAAAAAAAAAAAATAAATTAAAAGCAAGATCGTATTAAACTTGACATAATATAAATACATCGTTTTCAAAAATATAATACATCGTTTCTCAACATATAAAACTGCAACACAAGGTCGCTGAGGCACTGGGCGTAGAGTTATTGGTCATGCCCACGCCCTGACACCATTTATCTAATTTTTATATAGTAGCTCGCTCTGCAACTATCTATTTCTATTTCATTTATTTTTCTTCTTATTATCTGCTATATTTCTTCTTCAAATATTAATCAATCGATTTATATTTCGATTTCATAAACAAACCACCACCCACCCACTAACCTTCCACTGTGTCTTCCTTCCACTCTTAAATTTTTTTCTTTTGTTGTTTTTTTTTTTTTTATCAAATTACCTTGCTTAACTCTTACAATCTATTTATCTAATTATCTTATCTTATCTTATCTTATCTTATCTTTCCTTATTTATTTTATTTTATTTCTTATTATCAACACAAAGTGCATATATTTATATATTTATTCACATGCCTGCAAATCCTCTTTCTATTTCATTTTTATTTCCATTTCATTCTAATCTCAATTTGCACACAATTATTTATGTTATTTTAATGTAAAATAAATATTACGCTAATTTATTTCTTATTTATGTTGTCACAAATTATTGTTAATTATTATTTTACTTTAATAATAATAATAATGTTGAACTATATTGCATTATATTTCGTTTTCTTGTAAATATACAATTGTTTGTCCGCGATTAACATCAAAACTACATTACCAATGTAAATAAAAATTGATTTATTTTATTTCTTTTTCTCTAACTTAAAAGATAGAAAACAATTCTATCATGTTTCTTTATTTATTTTTTGTCAAAGTGCATATTTATTCACATGCTTGCAAATCCTCTTTCTATCAATTCTCTTTCAATTTCATTCAAAGCTCACCATTGTCAATTCTATCTTTTTTTTTTTTTTATTTTGTCCACTTATTTGGCTTACTATGTCCCCTCCTCCCCCCCCTCTCTCTTTTTGTATTTATTTATTTAATTCATTAGCTCATTCTCTTATTGATTAGTTTCTAATCCCACTCAGACCACAAATGTGATTATGCTTTCTCGCTGACACTGAGCTTTTTCTTTTCCTCTCTCACTTCCTCTCTCTCTCTCTCTCTCTCTCACACACACGTTCTCTCTGTTGCTCTCTCTTTCTATTCACTTTGCTTAGCTTAAAAAAAAAAAAAAATGCTTTCAGCATGACGCACACAAGCGCTTCTTGCTATTTCGTGCTACTAACCTTCCACGCACGATTTTTTCTACGTGCTTGTAAATTTCTACATTTACAATAACAACAATAATAACAACAACAACAACAGCAACAACAATAACAACAAAATATTGCTTTATCTTCGTAGCTCGTATATTATTTCACATAGTGCTATTATTCTTCTTCTTATTATTATTATTATTATTTATTATTTATTATTATTATTTTTTAACGATATTACTTGTACACAAATACGAAACACTTAACAGTTGTAATCAATATAGTAGAAGTAGTATAGTAATTTATATTCGCTAAAGATACATAATATTACACATATACATAGATATATGTATATATGTAGATGTATCCAATGCATCTTACATCAAAAATTATTTACGACGATCGGCCTGTCATTTAAATTACATTTTAATTAATATCAATTATTATTCGTCTAATGATTTTACTTTTTTATTATATTGTGCAATTAATCAAAATAAAATATACAATTAAATAAATTAAATAAAATCTTGAACGATTGTATTATAAAACATTTTGTTTTATATTTTATTTGTAATATCTAACATCTTTCAAAATAAAATAATTAATAAAAAAAAATTTTGGCTGGTTATATTAAAAAAAAAAAAAAAGAAATAAATAAAAAATAAAACAACACTAACAAAAAAAAAAATATATAAAATTGCATAAGGCCGATCGCGTATACTTGAAAACTTTGAGAAAAAATGCCTAACTTTTTCTATTTTTACATATATATATATATATAAATATATCTATCTATTTCTATTATCTTGTTTTATTTCATTTTCTTTTTTTATTTTTCATCTTTTATCTTTTATCTATCTTTCTGTCTGTCGCACAAAATCGCGTAGGCGCATATAGGCGCATATATATACACATTTATATATATATATATATTAGTATACATTACATATAGGAATATTAGAGACGCATATAGAGACGCATATATAGATATATATATAGTTGGCGCATCATAGAATAGCGCATAAAATAGAAGCGCATATACATTATATATTTCTAGATTCGAAGATTACATGATCAATTGTTTAACATCATAATTTTCAATAATTAATCCTTATTCTCACAGGTAGTCGTCAACGCTTTGGTACAAGCTATTCCATCCATCTTTAACGTCTTGCTGGTCTGCCTTATTTTTTGGCTGATATTCGCCATCATGGGCGTGCAGCTGTTCGCCGGCAAGTATTTCAAGGTAAATATTTCACATTTTTATTATATAATTCATTATAATAATCTCATTCATTTATTCTTTTTCATTCAGATATTTATATTTTGTTAAAAAGAAAACTTGTATGCATATCACACAAGTTAGAAGTGTAACCTTCGAGTAAACAAATTTTGACGATAATTTATTATTATAATATTATTTCTACTTTTAATTTGTAATTATTTATTTAATTTTTAATTTAATTATAAAAATGTGCGGAGCCTGTAAGAATGCAACCCTCCAGACACACTTTGAAAATGTTGCTTGCGAGCGTCATCTGTCGGGACGGAATTTTTGTTCTGCCCGAAAAATAGGCAACCCTTCATACACACGTGTATAAACAGTTTTGACTGGAAAAAAATTTCGTCCCAGAAGATGTCGCTCGCAAGCAACATTTTCAAAGTGTGTCTGGAGGGTTGCATTCATACAGGCCTCCTAGCATTTTTATAATAATTATTAAGAAAGTAAATAATTAACAAATCAAATATTAACTCTAATATTGTCATTAATTTAT
Organism: Polistes dominula; assembly: GCF_049000335.1. Lineage (NCBI taxonomy): Eukaryota > Metazoa > Arthropoda > Insecta > Hymenoptera > Vespidae > Polistes > Polistes dominula. The sequence continues at coordinate 3,059,215 of NW_028301111.1, read as the reverse complement.
GCAAATTTTAGAATAATATTCAATATTTTATATGAAATAAAAATAAATAATCATGTGTTCAGATCACACGTGTTAAAAGTTAAACCTTGAGATGAATGCAGAGTATCAAGAGTATAAGATAATTGTAGGATTTTACACATCCCGGTTTCGTTTTCCCCCTACATCAATGCATTTCACTTTTTCAAATCACATCCATTTTAAAGAAGTTTTCACTTGAAAAATAATGTTTACAGTGCGTCGATGCGAATAAGACTACGCTTAGTTATGAAATCATACCTGATCGAAACGCATGTGTAGCGGAAAATTACACATGGGAAAATTCACCGATGAATTTCGATCACGTTGGTAAAGCATACCTGTGCCTCTTCCAAGTGGCTACCTTCAAAGGATGGATACAAATCATGAACGACGCTATCGATTCGCGAGAGGTAAGACAAAATCAATCAGTTGCATCAATTTGATCAGTGTGTGTGTGTGTGTGTGAATCTCGTTGGATTCATTTTATAATAAATTTGTTTATTATTATTTTGTAGGTCGACAAACAACCAATACGCGAAACTAACATCTACATGTATCTCTATTTCGTATTTTTCATCATATTCGGATCATTTTTTACCCTTAACCTGTTCATTGGTGTGATCATCGACAACTTTAACGAGCAAAAGAAGAAAGCCGGTGGATCACTCGAAATGTTCATGACGGAGGATCAAAAGAAATATTACAATGCCATGAAAAAAATGGGTAGCAAGAAACCATTGAAGGCCATTCCTCGTCCAATCGTAAGTCATTTCATTATCATCCTTATTAACACTATGACGTCCAGTGGCTCCACGTTGATGCCATGCAAAAATTAACGGAGGTCATAGTGTTAACAAATCGATATAACAATTTTGTGATTCGATATATAATTAATATAATTGTTTATGATTGATTTACAGTGGAGACCGCAAGCTATAGTGTTCGAAATAGTGACGGACAAAATGTTCGATATGATAATCATGTTGTTCATCGGGCTTAACATGCTTACGATGACATTGGACCATTATCAAATGAGCGACACATTCAGCAACGTTCTGGACTATCTCAATATGATATTCATTGTGATATTCACCAGCGAGTGTCTCCTGAAAGTTTTCGCCCTACGTTACCATTATTTCAAGGAGCCCTGGAACCTCTTTGATTTAACTGTTGTTATATTATCAATATTAGGTAACGTAACATAATGATTAACTCAGTCGTATGACTCTGATGAAACGATGTCAATTATTTAAGACGAAACTAAGAATCCTGTTGGTTGTTTCAAATTTTTTTCGAACAATTTGTTCATAATCAAACGAATGCTTTATATTTCAGTAGTAGTAGTCAATAATATAGCAAGCATCATATCATAGGCATGTAACAAACAACTGAACATTTCACCACAATTATATATCTATCTATCTATCTATCTATCTATCTATCTATCTTTTTCACGTGCACGTATAAAAATTGTTTTTAACAAACAAATAATATTTAAATTTATAGATTTAAAAAGAACCAACAGATTCGTACGTTTCATTTGCGTCGCAACGACTGATCGATATCATTAAGTTACGTCGCCTCACATTGACGTTACTTTGATGTTATCCTATTTCATAATATCCTTCTGTGACAACCTTTTATATACCTTGATCCTTCCAAAAAAAAAAAAAAACAATAAGTATACAATAATCGTTGCTAATGCACCAAACTTCTTTATCTCCTGACGATTATACAAAAAGAGATTAAAACAAAAAAATGACTGACACGTGAATCACCACGTGGTTTATTTATTTATTTATTTATTTACAAAAAAATTATATAAGATAATAATTAGTTAAGTTAATATTTCTAATATTTAAAAATCAAATTTTTATTAATCTATTAATGTTTTATACAAATTTATTAATCGTCAGGAGACAAAAGCAAGCAAGGTGTGTGCTACCCAAAACAAAATTACATTTTTTTGTATATTCGACTAATCTTAATCGATGTTACCGGTAAGATGGGGTCTGTATCAAAAAATAGATATCGTAGATACTTTTTTCTAAATCAATTTTCTTAGATCTAGTTTCGAGATCGTGTCTTTACTTTTTTTGTTCTGTTCTGATACTTCTTCTCATTTTTTTCTTTTCGATTTTTGGAATGTCACGATACTTTTTAAAATATACACACTATTTTTTTATTGGGTGATAGATCATAGACTTTTTTTTTCACTGCACAGTAGATCTCAGATAATTAGATAAAAAAAAAAGAAAACCAAACTAATATTAGTTTACTTCGATAAAATATTATCAACAAATTTGATTGCACGATTCTTCAATTTAAATACGTGCTCGAATATAGCATGATTCTTTTTTTAATCTATTCACTGATATGTTTTCTATTTTCTGGACAATGTGAATTAGTCAGATGCACCTTATCTGCTTTTATAAATAATAAAAAAAAACAAATCAGAAGCATCGATCATTTCATATATGATAGATAAAAAAGAAAGCCAAACATTCTCGTCAAAATATTTTTTAAACAATTTCGAATACACAACACTTTTATAAATAGATCAGATTTTTGATACAACACGACAGCTACGTAGAGAGATTTTTTTTTTCTCTAAAGCATGGCATACTGAACATTTTTTTTTCTAATTACCATAGATCACGAAAGTGCACGAAAAAATTAACAAAATTAATTAGAAATTATTTCAATAAATTCGTGATAATAATACCTTTTAACCTATGACCACAATCTTCCAAATAATTTATTTTAATATCTTTTTTTCAATTACCAATCAATCTCCAATTATTTCCTATATCCAAAATCACCATAGAAATATAAAACAAAGAAATTGTTCTAACATATTGTTTGTCTTTTTTTCTTAAATATAGGTCTGGTGCTCAGCGATATAATCGAGAAATATTTCGTATCCCCGACCTTACTTCGAGTAGTGAGAGTGGCTAAGGTCGGTCGTGTGCTACGTCTTGTGAAGGGTGCAAAGGGCATTCGTACTTTATTATTCGCTCTTGCGATGTCCTTACCTGCTCTATTCAACATTTGCCTACTGCTGTTCCTCGTAATGTTCATCTTCGCTATCTTTGGAATGTCCTTTTTCATGCACGTTAAGGACAAGAGTGGTCTCGACGATGTATATAACTTTAAAACTTTTGGACAGTCGATGATACTGCTGTTCCAGGTTGGTAAATCAACTTATACAAAATTTATAAGAAAAATACAGTCAATTCTAGTAGTAACAACACATTAAATATATAATTGAAATACAATGAAATAATGAAACCACAGATGTCAACGTCCGCCGGTTGGGACGGCGTATTGGACGGCATAATAAATGAAGAGGATTGTCAAGAACCGAACAACGAAATCGGTTATCCTGGCAATTGCGGTTCATCGACGATCGGTATAGCCTATCTGCTGTCATACTTGGTGATCAGTTTCTTGATCGTGATAAACATGTACATCGCTGTTATCTTGGAAAATTATTCTCAAGCAACTGAAGACGTGCAAGAAGGTTTGACTGACGATGATTACGATATGTATTACGAGATTTGGCAACAATTCGATCCGAAGGGTACACAATATATAAGATATGATCAGTTATCGGACTTCTTAGACGTATTGGAGCCCCCATTGCAAATACACAAGCCGAATAAGTATAAGATCGTGTCGATGGATATCCCGATATGTAAGGGTGACCTTATGTTTTGCGTCGACATCCTCGATGCTCTTACAAAGGACTTTTTCGCGCGCAAGGGTAATCCAATTGAAGAAACTGGTGATTTGGAGGTACAAACTCGTCCAGGTGAGGCCGGTTACGAACCGGTATCGTCGACGTTATGGCGTCAACGTGAGGAATATTGTGCCAGGTTGATACAAAATGCCTGGAGAAAGCACAAACAACAACGTCTCGGTGGTCCCAGCGAGGAAAGCGATGATCCCGATACGGATCCACGTGTTCGACAAACAGCGGTATTAGTCGAAAGCGATGGATTCGTCACGAAAAATGGACATCGCGTTGTCATTCACAGTCGATCGCCTAGCGTAACCTCAAGGACGGCCGACGTCTGATCATTATTGCCGTTTACATCGCCGAATTCCTTCGATTTTATCAAACGAGCTGATCCTCGCTAAGCAAAAGCAATTAATTGCCGTCGTCATTATCGACGTCGTCGTCGTCGTCGTCGT
>NW_028301110.1:0-6897 GCF_049000335.1 Polistes dominula | reverse complement strand
CCACCCAGATATCTAAAGTTGTAAGCAAAGGCTGCCCACAGGGATCTGTATTAGGACCACTAATGTGGAACATCATCCTTGATGATGTTCTAGAAGAAATCTCTAATACGGGAAATGAAGTAATTGCATATGCTGATGACATTGCTATAATAGTGAAAGGTAATAGCAGAAAAGCTCTTGAGCTCAAGGCAAATGAGGTTACATTAATCTTGAATAGCTGGTGCACAAGACAGAAACTAGTACTATCAGTGACAAAATCTCATATGATACTTCTTAAAGGTTTCTTAGACATAAGAAGACCACCAACCGTTAAACTTGGAAGTAGATCACTAAAAATGGTTTCAGAATCAAGATATTTAGGAGTAACATATGGAACAAGGATGAATATAACCCCACATGTTAACTACATTTATAACAAGAGTAAGACCATTTTCAGCCAATTTGCCAGAGTTGCGAAAAGTACATGGGGTTTAAACAACTCTATTATGGAATCGTTGTATAAGGGAGTTTTTATACCCATTATCTCCTATGCTGCAGCTGGCTGGGCTGACAAACTTAATACACATCATCACAGGAAACTAAATCAGGCACAACGATATGCTTTAATTGGAGTTACTAAAGCATATAGAACAGTATCAACGGATGCTCTTTGTGTGATAGCAGGAGCAACTCCCATAGGACTTCTACTAACTGAAAAGGTAAGCCTTTATTATCAACGGAAAAACTTGTCTTTTCAGCACTTCTCAAAAAGATTCGAAGCACTCGAAACTGTAAATAGAAGTGAAACTAAAATAAGACTCCTTGAGATTAAAAAAGAAACAATAAGTATATGGCAACAGAACTGGAATGATAGCCCGAAAGGAAGGCTTACATTCCAGTTCTATGAAAATATAGAAAACAGGCTAAATGCAAAATGGATAAGACATAACCATTTCATAGTTCAACTCCTCACAGGACACGGTAATATTAAGCAGAAACTAAAGAGTCTTAGATTAGCAGACACTGATATTTGCAACTGTGGTGAAGTCGAATCAGTCCGACATATCATCTTTGACTGTGTGCTCCTAAATGATTCAAGGGTTAGTCTAAAACAGGCTATATTAGATAAATACCATATTTGGCCATGTGATTACAAGTGCTTAGTATCCAAAGAAATTTTTGGCATTTTTAATGCATTTTCAGTTACAGTACTAAAGAACAAGGACATACGCATAAGAATGTAAGCAATCCTTATCCCTGTAAAAGAAGCTGTAGACGTATTCGCAGGCACCATTTGGTGTACCGATACAGCTGGGTTGCAAAATTACCCAAATACTAGCAATAACATCCGATGCTAGCCTGCATGAGACCGAGCAATTGCTGGTGACCCCGCCTCCTCGTGGCCCTCGCTGGACAACGTTTTGCTGGTAAATCTTAATGATTTGCCAGCAAAACGGCTAAGTGGGTCACTTCCCAGCTTTGGGACGGTCTACCTCTCTGATGATCCAGAAATGGTGAAGAGGGGGTTTTTCCAAGCCCAATGATCATAACACCTACGGTCATTGTTCTCTTCGCAATGGTTTTACGCATTCAACATCACGTGTAATAGGCAATAGCCTGAGGCACAGCTGAGCGAGCACTTTGCTCGACGTATGCTCAGAATGAAACTAGATGTCCCTATCTACTACTAGCGCCCCCTGGATTATACTGTGCAGGACGTCTCCACGTCGCTCCGTATTTTAACAGTGGAAACTTGTGCAAAATTGCTTTTACTAATTATAAATTTGTGATTAGTGTAAAGAGTGAAAAAATCTGAACAAACTAATATATTAATTTATATTGGTGAGTGTAAAGAAGAAACATTAGCGAAAAACTTTTTTCGTGTTCTCTGACTACTGTGCAGCCATCTTGGCTAAACTGTTCGTCGGTCGGAAGGTTTATCCCGCGCGAGTGGTGCGCCGCCTTGCGGCACAATTTTAAACTGCTCCTTTGGACAAAACAATGTCGAGCAGCCAATCACTGAGCGCTTGTGACTTCAAAAATAAGCACCAAAAAAGCGATTGGAGTTCCCGCCCTTAAGGGAAAGTCAGTTGAAGCAATGGAAATTGCTGAAGAACAGTCCATATGGAAAATAAAGGCAAAAAAAAGAAAAGAGATAAGTGACGAAGAGCTCAATAGTGAAGGCAACTTACCAAAAAAATCTATGAAGAAACAATTAGAAAATGATATAGAGAAAAAAATAAAAAGTTTTAAACGTTTTGAGAGAAATCTCAAACATATAGAAGTAGATGATATGGTAATTGATGACCTTGATAGAAATAAAAAATAACGTCTCAGCAATGCTCCAAACGATCTTGGAGCTAAAAACTGAGAATGAAAACATAAAACAAATAAAGCCTACAGATGTATCAATAGATGACAAACTGCAAAAATTAGAACAGGCTATTCTTACAGCAACTTCAAGCATAAATGAGCTTAAAAAGAGCCATACCACGCAAACAAAACCATCTAGCTATGCAGAGCGACTTAAAATCCCTGCAGTAGCTAAAGAAACAAGCAAGACAACAAGCAATACTAGACATGTAGTTGCTATCTACCCAGCATTAGATAGCAAGATCTGCACTAGCGAAGAAACGAAGAAAACGGTCATGGCAAATATGGCACCTGCCAAAGAAAAAATTAAGATCTGCAACGTCAAGAAAATCTCTAAGAACGGAATTCTTGTCGAGACAAAAACAAAGGAAGATTTAGAACGTGTCATAAATGCAGAAAAGTGGCAACAGGTAGGCCTACGAACTGGTGTACCATCCAAAAAGAGACCAATGCTTATGGTACAAAACGTACCAAAAGATATGACTAATAAGGAGTTTCCTAGATGCACTCAGACAACAAAACATGGAGGAAATGACAAAGAGTAAATTTGCTGGAAGAGATCTCGATTTCACACAGATCAGACTGCAAAAACTCTGACAATGTCAATGTGATCCTAGAGGTCTCACCTAATGCGAGGAACATGCCTTCTGAAAAATGATAAAGTATACATTGGATGGCTATCCTTACGGATCAGAGACCACACCGTCGTAAGTCGATGCTACAAGTGCCAATCCTTTGGTCACGTTTCAAAACACTGCAAAGCTAAGACTGACACATGTGGACATTGCGGATGTGATGGACACACCTTTAAGGAGTGCAAAAATAAGGACAAAAACCCAGTGTGCATTAACTGCAAGAGAGCAGGAAAACCCTGCAATCACTCATCGCGCTCAGCAGAATGCCCAGCATACAAGTTTGCGCTTGCCAGCTACATCCAAAAAGTAGATTATGGTAAGTAACTTTACAACATATGTTACTAGGGAAACTGTAACGATAGGACAAATAAATGCGCAAAATTCAAAGTCTGTATCAGATGAACTGAGGCAATTAGCATTTGAGCACAAGATTGACGTACTTGCTGTCCAAGAGCCATACTCGTTTCATAATAAAATGGCAGGCATGGGAATATGCACTAAAGTGATATTAGATACTAAAACATTCTCAAATGTTATAGCATCTAATAATATAAAAGCAGCAATAGTTATTTTTAACAACAGAATTGACGTTATTAAAATCGAGCAATTAAGCAACACACACATAGTTTGCGTCGAAATTAAAATTGGCAATTTAAAGTTTTACTTAGTTACTGCATATTTCCAACACTGTGAGGATATTGATCCATATATTACTTCATTTGGAAAATATCCTAATGGTGCTGGACAGAAAGAACATTATATTTTGCATAGACTCAAATGCTAAGTCAACAACTTGGTTTAGTAAATGTACAGACGAAAAAGGAGAAGCACTAGAGGAATTATTATCACAATTCCAATTACACATTGCCAACAAAGAATCTGAAACCTTCACCTTTGACAATACACGAGGACAGGATAATATCGATGTCACAATCGCTGGTAGTAGCTGTATTAACCTTATATCTAATTGGAAGATACACAACGGCGAAACAACAAGTGACCATAACCTTATCACATTTAAAATAACATCAGCCTCAGATAAGGTCATAAGTCTCAAAGGTGACAGATTCAACACCAAGAAAGCAGACTGGGAAAAGTATATTAGAAATTTATCTAACATCATGGATACAATGAACAATGAAGATACTACTAGTGCAACAGATGCAGCGAATAAAATTGAACATGCATTATTACGAGCTGCACAAAATTGTATTCCGAAAAAGAAACGCTTTTCCAAGTCTGCCCCATGGTGGAACAGTGATCTAACTAGTCTACGACAATTAGTCAAAAGAGCACGACGAAAATATAATAAAACAATAAACAGTAGACTAAAAACAATACATAAAACGGAATATAAAAGACTAAGAAACCAATATATAAAGACCATTGCAAAAGCAAAACAAGAAAGTTGGGAGAAGTTTGTCACTGATATTGGTAATCAGGAACCATGGAGTATTGTGTATAAAATTCAAAGAAACAAAATCTGTATTGAAAATGTCATTGAAACAATTAATCAAAGTGGCATACAAACGTCAAACTTTAATGACACAATTGAAACACTACTCAATAACATGATTCCTGATGATAATGTGCACAATGAAACAGAGTGGCACATTACTACTAGAAGTGACACACTTCTAGCACCAAGCACACAGGACGCACCGCTATTCAATGTTTCTGAAGTAGAAAATGCTGTCAAGAAATTAGGCAACAGGAAGGCTCCTGGACACGATCTAATTGAATCAGAAATGATAAAGAAAGCTATGCCTGTACTGTCTAATAAATTACGAGATCTGTTTAACGAATGCCTAACTCAGGGGACTTTCCCAAATCAATGGAAAATAGCGGAAATTAGGATACTGAGAAAAAGTATGGACAAGCCAGCAACAGATCTAAAGTCTTACAGACCTATTTCCTTACTTCCAATACTTGGGAAAGTTCTGGAAAAACTTATTGCTGGAAGACTCCAGACAATATCACATACACACCCTTTGGCATCGACTAGACAGTACGGTTTCAGACCAGGCAGATCAACAGAAGATGCAATTGTAAAATTAAGAGACATTGTGCATCAAACTAGCGACAAGTATGCTATCGGCCTCATGTTCGACATTTCTGGTGCATTTGATGGTGTATGGTGGCCTAGTGTACTCAGCAATCTCAAACGTAGAGATTGCCCCAGAAACGTATATAACCTTATTTCGAGCTATCTTTCAAATAGAATAGCAAGAATTACAACTAATACCACCCAGATATCTAAAGTTGTAAGCAAAGGCTGCCCACAGGGATCTGTATTAGGACCATTAATGTGGAACATCATCCTTGATGATGTTCTAGAAGAAATCTCTAATACGGGAAATGAAGTAATTGCATATGCTGATGACATTGCTATAATAGTGAAAGGTAATAGCAGAAAAGCTCTTGAGCTCAAGGCAAATGAGGTTACTTTAATCTTGAATAGCTGGTGCACAAGACAGAAACTAGTACTATCAGTGACAAAATCTCATATGATACTTCTTAAAGGTTTCTTAGACATAAGAAGACCACCAACCGTTAAACTTGGAAGTAGATCACTAAAAATGGTTTCAGAATCACGATATTTAGGAGTTACATATGGAACAAGAATGAACATAACCCCACATATTAACTTCATTACTAACAAGAGTAAGACCATTTTCAGCCAATTTGCCAGAGTAGCGAAAAGTACATGGGGTTTAAACAACTCTATCATGGAATCGTTGTACAAGGGAGTTTTTATACCTATTATTTCCTATGCTGCAGCTGGCTGGGCTGACAAACTAAATACCCATCACCACAGGAAACTAAATCAAGCACAACGATATGCTTTAATTGCAGTTACTAAAGCATATAGAACAGTATCAACGGATGCTCTTTGTGTAATAGCAGGAGCAACTCCTATAGGACTTCAACTAACTGAGAAGGCAAGTCTTTACTATCAACGTAAAAACTTGTCTTTTCAGCACTTCTCAAAAAGATTCGAAGCACTTGAGTCTGTAAATAGAAGTGACACTAAGTTAAGACTCCTTGAAATTAAAACAGAAACAATAAGAATATGGCAACAGAACTGGAATGATAGCCAGAAAGGTAGGCTGACATTCCAGTTCTATGAAAACATAGAAAACAGGTTAAATGCAAAATGGATAAAACATAACCATTACATAGTCCAACTCCTTACAGGACACGGAAATATTAAACAGAAACTCAAGAGTCTTAAATTAGCAGACACTGATATTTGCAACTGTGGTGAAGTCGAATCAGTCCGACATATCATCTTTGACTGTGTGCTCCTAAATAATTCAAGGGTTAGTCTAAAACAGGCTATACTAGATAAATACCATATGTGGCCATGTGATTACAAGTGCCTAGTATCCAAAGAAATTTTTGGCATTTTTAATGCATTTTCAGTTACAGTTCTAAAGAACAAGGACCAAAACATAAGAAGGTAATTCAGTCCTTATCCCTGTAAAAGAAGCTGTAGACGTATTCGCAGGCACCATTTGGTGTACCGATACAGCTGGGTTGCAAAATTACCCAAATACTAGCAATAACATCTGATGCTAGCCTGCATGAGACCGAGCAATTGCTGGTGACCCCGCCTCCTCGTGGCCCTCGCTGGACAACGTTTTGCTGGTAAATCTTAATGATTTGCCAGCAAAACGGCTAAGTGGGTCACTTCCCAGCTTTGGGACGGTCTACCTCTCTGATGATCCAGAAATGGTGAAGAGGGGGTTTTTCCAAGCCCAATGATCATAACACCTACGGTCATTGTTCTCTTCGCAATGGTTTTACGCATTCAACATCACGTGTAATAGGCAATAGCCTGAGGCACAGCTGGGCGAGCACTTGCTCGACGTATGCTCAGAATGAAACTAGATGTCCCTATCTACTC
>NW_028301109.1:0-48666 GCF_049000335.1 Polistes dominula | reverse complement strand
GTATAGAAACTTTTTTGTAGGATATAAAATTGTCTACAAAACAAAATACTTGTAAAATCGCTCTATCTGGCTTAGTTTTTTGAGATATTTTTAAAAAATGTTAAAAAAGGTTGAAATTTATTTTTTATTTATTTAATATATCTCGAAAAGTAAGGGAGATACAATATCTTTGTATAGAATCTTTTTTGTAGGAAATAAAATTGTCTACAAAGAGTAATATTTGTAAAATCGCTCTATCTTGCTTAGATTTTGAGATATTTTAAAAAATGTAAAAAATAGTTTCAATTTGTTTTTAGTTTTTTAAATATATCTTGAAAAGTAAGGGAAATACAATATCTTTGTATATAACCTTTTTTGTAGGAAATAAAATTGCCTACAAAACATAATATTTTTAAAATCGTTCTATCTTGCTTAGTTTTTGAGTAATTTTAAGAAATGTAAAAAAAAGGTGGAAATTTTTTTTTTATTTTTTTAAAATATCTCGAAAAGTAAGGGAAATACAATATCTTTGTAAATAACTTTTTTTGTAGGATATAAAATTGTCTACAAAACATTATATTTGTAAAATCGCTCTATCTGGCTTAGTTTCTGAGACAATTTAAAAAATGTAAAAAAAGGTAGGAGTTTGTTATTTATTTTTTCAATATATCTCGAAAAGTAAGGGAGATACAATATCTTTGTATATAACCTTTTTTGTAGTATATAAAATTGTCTAAAAAACATAATATTTGTAAAATCGCTTTATTTTGCTTAGTTTTTGAGATATGTTAAAAAATGTAAAAAAAAGTTGGAATTTGTTATTTATTCTTTTAATATATCTCGAAAAGTAAGAGAAGATACAATATCTTTATATATAACCTTTTTTTGTAGGAAAGAAAAATTGTCTACAAAACATAATATTTGTAAAATCGCTCTATCTTGCTTAGTTTTTGAGATATTTAAATAAATGTAAAAAAAGGTGGGTATTTGTTTTTTTTTTTTTTTTTTAATATATCTTGAAAAGAAAGAAAGATACAATATTTTTGTATAAAATATTTTTTGTAGGAAATAAAATTGTCTACAAAACAAAATATTTGTAAAATGGCTCTATCTTGCTTAGTTTTTGAGATGTTTTAAAAAAATGTAAAAAAAGGTAGAATTTGTTTTTTTATTTTTTTAATATATCTCGAAAAGAAAGGAAGATACAATATCTTTGTATATAACCTTTTTTGTAGGAAAGAATAGTGTCTACAAAACATAATATTTGTAAAATCGCTCTATCTTGCTTAGTTTTTGAGATATTTTAAAAAATGTAAAAAAAGGTTGGAATTTTAATTTCTATTTTTTAATATATCTCGAAAAGTAATAGAAATAAAATATCTTTGTATATACAGTTTTTTGTAGGAAATAAAATTTTCTACAAAAAACAATATTCGTAAAATCGCTCTTTCTTGCTTTCTTTTTGAGATATTTAAAAAAATTTTAAAAAAAGAAGGAATTTGTTTCTTAATGTTTTAATATATCTCAAAAAGTAAGGGAGATACAATATCTATGTATATTACTTTTTTTGTAGGATATAAAATTGTCTACAAAACAAAATATTTGTAAAATCGCTCTATCTCTCTTAGTTTTTGAGATTTTTAAATAAATGTAAAAAAAGAAAGTTATTTGTTTTATTTTTTTTTTAATATACTTTGAAAAGTAAGGGCGATACAATATCTTTGTATTGAACCTTTTTTGTAGGATATAAAATTTTCTTCAAAACATGATATTGGTAAAATCGCTCTATCTGGCTCAGTTTTTGAGATATGTTAAAAAATGTAGAAAAACGTGGAAATTTGTTTTTTATTCTTTTAATATATCTCGAAAAGTAATAGAAATAAAATATCTTTGTGTATAACCTTTTTTGTACGAAATTAAAATTTCTACAAAACACAATATTCGTAAAATCGCTCTTTCTTGCTTACTTTTTGAGATATTTAAAAAAATGTAATAAAACGTAGGAATTTGTTTTTTAATGTTTTAATATATCTCGAAAAATAATGGAGATATAATATCTTTGTAAAGTATCTTTTTTGTAGGAAATAAAATTGTCTACAAAACATATTATTTGTAAAATAGCCCTATCTCGCTTAGTTTTTTAAATAAGTTAGAAGATGTAAAAAAAGGTGGGAATTTGTTTTTTATTTTTTAATATATCTCGAAAAGTAAGCGAGATACAATATCTTTGTATATAACCTTTTTTGTAGTAATTATAATTGTCTACAAAAAATAATATTTGTAAAATCGCTCTTTCTTGCTCAGTTTTTGAGCCTTTTTAAAGAATGTAAAAAAAGGTGGGAATTTGTTTTTTATTTTTTTAATATAACTCGAAAAGTAAGTGAAATACAATATCTTTGTATATAAACTTTTTTGTAGGAAATAAAATTGTCTACAAAACAATATTTGTAATATCGCTCTTTCTTGCTTAGTTTTTGAGACTTTTTAAAAAATGTAAAAAAAGGTGGGGATTAGTTTTTATATTTTTTAAATATATCTTGAAAAGTAAGGGAAATACAATATCTTTGTATATAACCTTTTTTGTACGAAATAAAATTGTCTACAAAACATAATATTTGTAGAATCGCTCTATCTTGCATAGTTTTAGAGATTTTTAAATAAATGTAAAAAAAGGTAGTAATTTTTTTTTTTTTGTAAAAATATTTTGAAAAGTAAACGAGATATAATATCTTTGTATATAACCTGTTTTGTAGTAAATAAAATTGCCTACAAAAAATAATATTTGTAAAATCGCTTAATCTTACTTAGTTTTAGAGATTTTTAAATAAATGTAAAAAAATGTAGTAATTTTTTTTTTGTAAAAATATCTCGAAAAGTAAGCGAGATACAATATCTTTGTATATAACTGTTTTGGTAGGAAATAAAATTGTCTACAAAACATAATATTTGTAAAATCGCTCTATTTTGCTTAGTTTTTGAGATGTGATATAAAATGTAAAAAAAGGTGAGAATTTGTTTTTTATTTTTTTATATATCTTGAAAAGTAAGGGAAATACTATATCTTTGTATATAAACTTTCTTGTAGGAAATAAAATTGTCTACTGTGACGTCCCAGAAGGGGATTTCAACGAAAAAGAACAATTTCAAAGATAATTTCTTTTGACTCGGTCACGCCACTAGCGTTTACTCGGTCAAATGAAGATGTGCCCTGTTTTACCCGATGTATCTATTGCTTTAAGATGTTTAAGATTTCCTGGAAGATGGCCCTTCCTTGGTCGTTTGATCGTCAGACCCCTGAAGCTGCTCGGGTTCCGTAGTGCTAGCGCCGTGTAGTTAGGCAACAGGATTGGTGTATGATGAGGAAATTAATTCAACTTTGCACAAACACTTCCAATTTTACGAAAATAACAGTATATTACTAAATAGAGTTAAAATTACACAAGATCTTTATCAACAGTAAAGCAAAATAAAGTACTAATATGGCTAAGTTAGAAGTTAAGTTTAGTCGCGAAGAGTAAGTAAGCGATAGATGCTGTAAATCGCTAACAAAGTAAAGGCTAATTTTAATGCGAACTCTACTGCGGAATATGGTAGACTGCCGGCAGGGAAGAACACAGTTTTTCCCGTCGGGCCCAATCCGAAAGGGTGGAAACACCTCCCACTTGCGCAAAATACCTCCCTCACTACCCACTTTCATTCGGTAAACTGCAAATTTTGGGATATTACATGCTGCTGACTACGATTCCTCGAAATGGAAAAATATCAGTTTCTATCGACTGTGGATTCTGCTAATTTAAAAAATATCGTTTTTCGTCTAAACAGATATCAGTTACGGTTACCCGTAGATTTTACAAAAAGTCACGCGCGTTCTATCTTTGAAGCGTGATCTTAACTATAGTCAGCAAGAAAGTGGATACTGTAGGACTGCAAAAGTCTACCCTTTACTTACTTTTTCACGATCATGAACGACAATGGATCCTTGCCATCACATTTACGTGTGATCAACCAATGCCATAACCGATGGTCGTTCATGAAAGTTGTTATAAGACAAAATTAGAAGTACAATTTTACAAGGTACGAATATAGCTAAATAGTAATCGACTAACGACTTACAAATAGGACACTCGCATAATTGGCGCAGCAAAGTTCGAAATTAGTCATCACTGGGACGTGACACTACAAAACATAATATTTGTAAAATCGCTCTATCTTGCTTAGTTTTTAAGATTTTTTAAAAAATGTAAAAAATAGTGGGAATTTTTTTTTATTTTTTTTACTATATCTCGAAAAATAAGGGAAATACAATATCTTTGTATATTACATTTTTTGTAGGAAATAAAATCTGTCTACAAAACTTAATATTTGTAAAATCGCTCTATCTTGCATAGTTTTTGAGATATTTTAAAAATGTAAAAAAAAGTGGGAATTTGTTTTTAATTTTTTTTAATATATCTAGAAAAGTAAGCGAGATACAATATCTTTGTATATAACATTTTTTGTAGGAAATAAAATTGTCTACAAAACATAATATTTGTAAAATCGCTCAATCTTACTTAGTTTTAGAGATATTTTAAATAAATGCAAAAAAATGTAGTAATTTTTTTTTTTTTGTAAAAATATCTCGAAAAGTAAGCGAGATACAATATCTTTGTATATAACCTTTTTTGTAGTAAATAAAATTGCCTACAAAAAATAATGTTTGTAGAATCGCTCTATCTTGCTTAGTTTTAGAGATTTTTAAATAAATGTAAAAAAAGGTAGTAATTTTTTCCTTTTATTTGTAAAAATATCTCGAAAAAGTAAGCGAGATAATATATCTTTGTATAGAAACTTTTTTGTAGAATATAAAATTGTCTACAAAACAAAATACTTGTAAAATCGCTCTATCTTTCTTAGTTTTTGAGATTTTTAAATAAATGTAAAAAAAGAAAGTTATTGGTTTTTTTTTTTTTTTTAATATATCTCGAAAAGTAAGGGAAAGAAAATATCTTTGTATAGAATGTTTTTTGTAGGAAATAAAATTGTCTACAAAAGACAATATAAGTAAATTAGCACTATCTTTCCTACTTTTTAAAATATTTTAAAATAATGTAAAAAAAAGTTAGGAATTTTTTTTTATTTTTTTAATGCATCTCGAAAAGTAAGAGAAGTACAATATCTTTGTATATAACCTTTTTTGTAGGAAATAAAATTGTCTACAAAGACGTAATATTTGTAAAATCGCTCTATCTTGCTTAGATTTTGAGATATTTTAAAAAATGTAAAAAATAGTTTCAATTTGTTTTTTAGTTTTTTAAATATATCTCGAAAAGTAAGGAAAATACAATATCTTTGTATATAACCTTTTTTGTAGGAAATAAAATTGCCTACAAAACATAATATTTTTAAAATCGTTCTATCTTGCTTAGTTTTTGAGTAATTTTAAGAAATGTAAAAAAAGGTGGAAATTTTTTTTTTATTTTTTTTTAAAATATCTCGAAAAGTAAGGGAAATACAATATCTTTGTAAATAACTTTTTTTGTAGGATATAAAATTGTCTACAAAACAAAATATTTGTAAAATCGCTCTATCTCTCTTAGTTTTTGAGATTTTTAAATAAATGTAAAAAAAGAAAGTCAATTTGTTTTTTATTTTTTTAATATATCTCGAAAAGTAAGGGCGATACAATATCTTTGTATTATAACCTTTTTTGTAGGATATAAAATTGTCTACAAAACATGATATTTGTAAAATCGCTCTATCTGGCTTAGTTTCTGAGATATTTAAAAAATGTAAAAAAAGTTGGGAGTTTGTTTTTTATTATTTTAATATATCTCGAAAAGTAAGGGAGATACAATATCTTTGTATATAACTTTTTTGTAGTATATAAAATTGTCTACAAAACATAATATTTGTAAAATCGCTTTATTTTGCTTAGTTTTTGAGATATGTTAAAAAATGTAAAAAAACGTTGGAATTTGTTATTTATTCTTTTAATATATCTCGAAAAGTAAGAGAGATACAATATCTTTGTATATAACCTTTTTTGTAGGAAATAAAATTGTCTACAAAACATAATATTTGTAAAATCGCTCTATCTTGCTTAGTTTTTGAGATGTTTAAAAAAATGTAAAAAAGGTGGGAATTTGTTTTTTTATTTTTTTAATATATCTCGAAAAGTAAGGAAGATACAATATCTTTGTATATAACCTTTTTTGTAGGAAATAAAATTGTCTACAAAACATAATATTTGTAAAATCGCTCTATCTTGCTTATTTTTTGAAATATGTTAAAAAATGTAAAAAAAAGTGGTAATTTGTTTTTTATTTTTTAAATATATCTCGAAAAGTAAGAGAGATACAATATCTTTGTATATAACCTTTTTTGTAGGAAATAAAATTGTCTACAAAACAAAATATTTGTAAAATCGCTCTATCTTGCTTAGTTTTTGAGATATTTTAAAAAATGTAGAAAAAAGTGGGAATTTGTTTTTTATTCTTTTAATATATCTCGAAAAGTAATAGAAATACAATATTTTTGTATATAACCTTTTTTGTACGAAATAAAATTGTCTACAAAACACAATATTTGTAAAATCGCTCTATCTTGCTTAGTTTTTGAGATATTTTAAAAAATGTAAAAAAAAGTAGGAATTTGTTTTTTATTGTTTTTTAATATATCTCGAAAAAGTAATGGAGATACAATATTTTTGTAAATAACCTTTTTTGTAGGAAATAAAATTGTCTACAAAACATAATATTTGTAAAATCGCTCTATCTTGCTTAGTTTTTGAGATATGTTAGAAGATGTAAAAAAAGGTAGGAATTTGTTTTTTTTTTTTTTAAATATATCTCGAAAAGTAAGGGAGATACAATATCTTTGTATATAACCTTTTTTGTAGGAAATAAAATTGTCTACAAAACACAATATTTGTAAAATCGCTCTATCTTGCTTAGTTTTTGAGATATTTTAAAAAATGTAAAAAAAGGTCGGAATTTGTTTTTTTTTTTTTTAATATATCTCGAAAAGTAAAGAATGATACAATATTTTTGTATGATAACCTTTTTTGTAGGAAATAAAATTGTCTACAAAACACTAATATTTGTAAAATCGCTCTATCTTGCTTAGTTTTTGAGATATTTTAAAAAATGTAAAAAAGGTGGGAATTTGTTTTTTTATTTTTTTTTAATATATCTCGAAAAGTAAGGAAGATACAATATTTTTGTATATAACCTTTTTTGTAGGAAATAAAATTGTCTACAAAACACAATATTTGTAAAATCGCTCTATCTTGCTTAGTTTTTGAGATATTTTAAAAAATGTAAAAAAAGGTCGGAATTTGTTTTTTATTTTTTAAATATATCTCGAAAAGTAAGCGAGATACAATATTTTTGTATATAACCTTTTTTGTAGGAAATAAAATTGTCTACAAAACATAATATTTGTAAAATCGCTCTATCTTGCTTAGTTTTTGAGATATTTTAAAAAATGTAAAAAAAGGTCGGAATTTGTTTTTTTTTTTTTAAATATATCTCGAAAAGTAAGGAAGATACAATATTTTTGTATATAACCTTTTTTGTAGGAAATAAAATTGTCTACAAAACACAATATTTGTAAAATCGCTCTATTTTGCTTAGTTTTTGAGATATTTTAAAAAATGTAAAAAAAGGTCGGAATTTGTTTTTTATTTTTTTTAATATATCTCGAAAAGTAAGGGAGATACAATATTTTTGTATATAACCTTTTTTGTAGGAAATAAAATTGTCTACAAAACACAATATTTGTAAAATCGCTCTATCTTGCTTAGTTTTTGAGATATTTTAAAAAATGTAAAAAAAGGTCGGAATTTGTTTTTTTTTTTTTTTAATATATCTCGAAAAGTAAGGAAGATACAATATTTTTGTATATAACCTTTTTTGTAGGAAATAAAATTGTCTACAAAACACAATATTTGTAAAATCGCTCTATCTTGCTTAGTTTTTGAGATATTTTAAAAAATGTAAAAAAAGGTCGGAATTTGTTTTTTCTTTTTTTTAATATATCTCGAAAAGTAAAGGAGATACAATATTTTTAGTATATAACCTTTTTTGTAGGAAATAAAATTGTCTACAAAACACAATATTTGTAAAATCGCTCTATCTTGCTTAGTTTTTGAGATATTTTAAAAAATGTAAAAAAAGGTCGGAATTTGTTTTTTTTTTTTTTAATATATCTCGAAAAGTAAGGAAGATACAATATTTTTGTATATAACCTTTTTTGTAGGAAATAAAATTGTCTACAAAACACAATATATGTAAAATCGCTCTATCTTGCTTAGTTTTTGAGATATTTTAAAAAATGTAAAAAAAGGTCGGAATTTGTTTTTTATTTTTTTAATATATCTCGAAAAGTAAGGGAGATACAATATTTTTGTATATAACCTTTTTTGTAGGAAATAAAATTGTCTACAAAACACAATATTTGTAAAATCGCTCTATCTTGCTTAGTTTTTGAGATATTTTAAAAAATGTAAAAAAAGGTCGGAATTTGTTTTTTATTTTTTTTAATATATCTCGAAAAGTAAGGGAGATACAATATTTTTGTATATAACCTTTTTTGTAGGAAATAAAATTGTCTACAAAACACAATATTTGTAAAATCGCTCTATCTTGCTTAGTTTTTGAGATATTTTAAAAAATGTAAAAAAAGGTCGGAATTTGTTTTTTTTTTTTTTTAATATATCTCGAAAAGTAAGGGAGATACAATATTTTTGTATATAACCTTTTTTGTAGGAAATAAAATTGTCTACAAAACACAATATTTGTAAAATCGCTCTATCTTGCTTAGTTTTTGAGATATTTTAAAAAATGTAAAAAAAGGTCGGAATTTGTTTTTTCTTTTTTTAATATATCTCGAAAAGTAAGGGAGATACAATATTTTTGTATATAACCTTTTTTGTAGGAAATAAAATTGTCTACAAAACACAATATTTGTAAAATCGCTCTATCTTGCTTAGTTTTTGAGATATTTTAAAAAATGTAAAAAAAGGTCGGAATTTGTTTTTTTTTTTTTTTTTAATATATCTCGAAAAGTAAGGGAGATACAATATTTTTGTATATAACCTTTTTTGTAGGAAATAAAATTGTCTACAAAACACAATATTTGTAAAATCGCTCTATCTTGCTTAGTTTTTGAGATATTTTAAAAAATGTAAAAAAAGGTCGGAATTTGTTTTTTTTTTTTTTTTAATATATCTCGAAAAGTAAGGGAGATACAATATTTTTGTATATAACCTTTTTTGTAGGAAATAAAATTGTCTACAAAACACAATATTTGTAAAATCGCTCTATCTTGCTTAGTTTTTGAGATATTTTAAAAAATGTAAAAAAAGGTCGGAATTTGTTTTTTTTTTTTTTAATATATCTCGAAAAGTAAGGAAGATACAATATTTTTGTATATAACCTTTTTTGTAGGAAATAAAATTGTCTACAAAACACAATATTTGTAAAATCGCTCTATCTTGCTTAGTTTTTGAGATATTTTAAAAAATGTAAAAAAAGGTCGGAATTTGTTTTTTTTTTTTTTTAATATATCTCGAAAAGTAAGGGAGATACAATATTTTTGTATATAACCTTTTTTGTAGGAAATAAAATTGTCTACAAAACACAATATTTGTAAAATCGCTCTATCTTGCTTAGTTTTTGAGATATTTTAAAAAATGTAAAAAAAGGTCGGAATTTGTTTTTTTTTTTTTTAATATATCTCGAAAAGTAAGGAAGATACAATATTTTTGTATATAACCTTTTTTGTAGGAAATAAAATTGTCTACAAAACACAATATTTGTAAAATCGCTCTATCTTGCTTAGTTTTTGAGATATTTTAAAAAATGTAAAAAAAGGTCGGAATTTGTTTTTTTTTTTTTTTTAATATATCTCGAAAAGTAAGGGAGATACAATATTTTTGTATATAACCTTTTTTGTAGGAAATAAAATTGTCTACAAAACACAATATTTGTAAAATCGCTCTATCTTGCTTAGTTTTTGAGATATTTTAAAAAATGTAAAAAAAGGTCGGAATTTGTTTTTTTTTTTTTTAATATATCTCGAAAAGTAAGGGAGATACAATATTTTTGTATATAACCTTTTTTGTAGGAAATAAAATTGTCTACAAAACACAATATTTGTAAAATCGCTCTATCTTGCTTAGTTTTTGAGATATTTTAAAAAATGTAAAAAAAGGTCGGAATTTGTTTTTTTTTTTTTTTTTAATATATCTCGAAAAGTAAGGGAGATACAATATTTTTGTATATAACCTTTTTTGTAGGAAATAAAATTGTCTACAAAACACAATATTTGTAAAATCGCTCTATCTTGCTTAGTTTTTGAGATATTTTAAAAAATGTAAAAAAAGGTCGGAATTTGTTTTTTTTTTTTTTAATATATCTCGAAAAGTAAGGAAGATACAATATTTTTGTATATAACCTTTTTTGTAGGAAATAAAATTGTCTACAAAACACAATATTTGTAAAATCGCTCTATCTTGCTTAGTTTTTGAGATATTTTAAAAAATGTAAAAAAAGGTCGGAATTTGTTTTTTCTTTTTTTTAATATATCTCGAAAAGTAAGGGAGATACAATATTTTTGTATATAACCTTTTTTGTAGGAAATAAAATTGTCTACAAAACACAATATTTGTAAAATCGCTCTATCTTGCTTAGTTTTTGAGATATTTTAAAAAATGTAAAAAAAGGTCGGAATTTGTTTTTTTTTTTTTTTAATATATCTCGAAAAGTAAGGAAGATACAATATTTTTGTATATAACCTTTTTTGTAGGAAATAAAATTGTCTACAAAACACAATATTTGTAAAATCGCTCTATCTTGCTTAGTTTTTGAGATATTTTAAAAAATGTAAAAAAAGGTCGGAATTTGTTTTTTTTTTTTTTAATATATCTCGAAAAGTAAGGGAGATACAATATTTTTGTATATAACCTTTTTTGTAGGAAATAAAATTGTCTACAAAACACAATATTTGTAAAATCGCTCTATCTTGCTTAGTTTTTGAGATATTTTAAAAAATGTAAAAAAAGGTCGGAATTTGTTTTTTTTTTTTTTAATATATCTCGAAAAGTAAGGGAGATACAATATTTTTGTATATAACCTTTTTTGTAGGAAATAAAATTGTCTACAAAACACAATATTTGTAAAATCGCTCTATCTTGCTTAGTTTTTGAGATATTTTAAAAAATGTAAAAAAAGGTCGGAATTTGTTTTTTTTTTTTTTTAATATATCTCGAAAAGTAAGGGAGATACAATATTTTTGTATATAACCTTTTTTGTAGGAAATAAAATTGTCTACAAAACACAATATTTGTAAAATCGCTCTATCTTGCTTAGTTTTTGAGATATTTTAAAAAATGTAAAAAAAGGTCGGAATTTGTTTTTTATTTTTTTTAATATATCTCGAAAAGTAAGAGGAGATACAATATTTTTGTATATAACCTTTTTTGTAGGAAATAAAATTGTCTACAAAACACAATATTTGTAAAATCGCTCTATCTTGCTTAGTTTTTGAGATATTTTAAAAAATGTAAAAAAAGGAAGTTATTTGTTTTTTTTTTTTTTTTAATATATCTCGAAAAGTAAGGGAGATACAATATTTTTGTATATAACCTTTTTTGTAGGAAATAAAATTGTCTACAAAACACAATATTTGTAAAATCGCTCTATCTTGCTTAGTTTTTGAGATATTTTAAAAAATGTAAAAAAAGGTCGGAATTTGTTTTTTTTTTTTTTTAATATATCTCGAAAAGTAAGGGAGATACAATATTTTTGTATATAACCTTTTTTGTAGGAAATAAAATTGTCTACAAAACACAATATTTGTAAAATCGCTCTATCTTGCTTAGTTTTTGAGATATTTTAAAAAATGTAAAAAAAGGTCGGAATTTGTTTTTTTTTTTTTAATATATCTCGAAAAGTAAGGGAGATACAATATTTTTGTATATAACCTTTTTTGTAGGAAATAAAATTGTCTACAAAACACAATATTTGTAAAATCGCTCTATCTTGCTTAGTTTTTGAGATATTTTAAAAAATGTAAAAAAAGGAAGTAAATTTGTTTTTTTTTTTTTTTAATATATCTCGAAAAGTAAGGGAGATACAATATTTTTGTATATAACCTTTTTTGTAGGAAATAAAATTGTCTACAAAACACAATATTTGTAAAATCGCTCTATCTTGCTTAGTTTTTGAGATATTTTAAAAAATGTAAAAAAAGGTCGGAATTTGTTTTTTTTTTTTTTAATATATCTCGAAAAGTAAGGGAGATACAATATTTTTGTATATAACCTTTTTTGTAGGAAATAAAATTGTCTACAAAACACAATATTTGTAAAATCGCTCTATCTTGCTTAGTTTTTGAGATATTTTAAAAAATGTAAAAAAAGGTCGGGAATTTGTTTTTTCTTTTTTTTTAATATATCTCGAAAAGTAAGGAAGATACAATATTTTTGTATATAACCTTTTTTGTAGGAAATAAAATTGTCTACAAAACACAATATTTGTAAAATCGCTCTATCTTGCTTAGTTTTTGAGATATTTTAAAAAATGTAAAAAAAGGTCGGAATTTGTTTTTTCTTTTTTTTTAATATATCTCGAAAAGTAATGGAGATACAATATTTTTGTATATAACCTTTTTTGTAGGAAATAAAATTGTCTACAAAACACAATATTTGTAAAATCGCTCTATCTTGCTTAGTTTTTGAGATATTTTAAAAAATGTAAAAAAAGGTCGGAATTTGTTTTTTTTTTTTTTAATATATCTCGAAAAGTAAGGGAGATACAATATTTTTGTATATAACCTTTTTTGTAGGAAATAAAATTGTCTACAAAACACAATATTTGTAAAATCGCTCTATCTTGCTTAGTTTTTGAGATATTTTAAAAAATGTAAAAAAAGGTCGGAATTTGTTTTTTTTTTTTTTAATATATCTCGAAAAGTAAGGGAGATACAATATTTTTGTATATAACCTTTTTTGTAGGAAATAAAATTGTCTACAAAACACAATATTTGTAAAATCGCTCTATCTTGCTTAGTTTTTGAGATATTTTAAAAAATGTAAAAAAAGGTCGGAATTTGTTTTTTTTTTTTTTTTAATATATCTCGAAAAGTAAGGAAAATACAATATTTTTGTATATAACCTTTTTTGTAGGAAATAAAATTGTCTACAAAACACAATATTTGTAAAATCGCTCTATCTTGCTTAGTTTTTGAGATATTTAAAAAAATGTAAAAAAAGGTCGGAATTTGTTTTTTTTTTTTTTAATATATCTCGAAAAGTAAGAAAGATACAATATTTTTGTATATAACCTTTTTTGTAGGAAATAAAATTGTCTACAAAACACAATATTTGTAAAATCGCTCTATCTTGCTTAGTTTTTGAGATATTTTAAAAAATGTAAAAAAAGGTCGGAATTTGTTTTTTTTTTTTTTTAATATATCTCGAAAAGTAAGGAAGATACAATATTTTTGTATATAACTCTTTTTTGTAGGAAATAAAATTGTCTACAAAACACAATATTTGTAAAATCGCTCTATCTTGCTTAGTTTTTGAGATATTTTAAAAAATGTAAAAAAAGGTCGGAATTTGTTTTTTATTTTTTTTTAATATATCTCGAAAAGTAAGGGAGATACAATATTTTTGTATATAACCTTTTTTGTAGGAAATAAAATTGTCTACAAAACACAATATTTGTAAAATCGCTCTATCTTGCTTAGTTTTTGAGATATTTTAAAAAATGTAAAAAAAGGTCGGAATTTGTTTTTTTTTTTTTTTAATATATCTCGAAAAGTAAGGAAGATACAATATTTTTGTATATAACCTTTTTTGTAGGAAATAAAATTGTCTACAAAACACAATATTTGTAAAATCGCTCTATCTTGCTTAGTTTTTGAGATATTTTAAAAAATGTAAAAAAAGGTCGGAATTTGTTTTTTTTTTTTTTTTTAATATATCTCGAAAAGTAAGGGAGATACAATATTTTTGTATATAACCTTTTTTGTAGGAAATAAAATTGTCTACAAAACACAATATTTGTAAAATCGCTCTATCTTGCTTAGTTTTTGAGATATTTTAAAAAATGTAAAAAAAGGTCGGAATTTTTTTTTTTTTTTTTTAATATATCTCGAAAAGTAAGGGAGATACAATATTTTTGTATATAACCTTTTTTGTAGGAAATAAAATTGTCTACAAAACACAATATTTGTAAAATCGCTCTATCTTGCTTAGTTTTTGAGATATTTTAAAAAATGTAAAAAAAGGTCGGAATTTGTTTTTTTTTTTTTTAATATATCTCGAAAAGTAAGGGAGATACAATATTTTTGTATATAACCTTTTTTGTAGGAAATAAAATTGTCTACAAAACACAAAATATTTGTAAAATCGCTCTATCTTGCTTAGTTTTTGAGATATTTTAAAAAATGTAAAAAAAGGTCGGAATTTGTTTTTTATTTTTTTTAATATATCTCGAAAAGTAAAGGAGATACAATATTTTTGTATATAACCTTTTTTGTAGGAAATAAAATTGTCTACAAAACACAATATTTGTAAAATCGCTCTATCTTGCTTAGTTTTTGAGATATTTTAAAAAATGTAAAAAAAGGTCGGAATTTGTTTTTTTTTTTTTTAATATATCTCGAAAAGTAAGGGAGATACAATATTTTTGTATATAACCTTTTTTGTAGGAAATAAAATTGTCTACAAAACACAATATTTGTAAAATCGCTCTATCTTGCTTAGTTTTTGAGATATTTTAAAAAATGTAAAAAAAGGTCGGAATTTGTTTTTTATTTTTTTTAATATATCTCGAAAAGTAAGGGAGATACAATATTTTTGTATATAACCTTTTTTGTAGGAAATAAAATTGTCTACAAAACACAATATTTGTAAAATCGCTCTATCTTGCTTAGTTTTTGAGATATTTTAAAAAATGTAAAAAAAGGTCGGAATTTGTTTTTTTTTTTTTTAATATATCTCGAAAAGTAAGGGAGATACAATATTTTTGTATATAACCTTTTTTGTAGGAAATAAAATTGTCTACAAAACACAATATTTGTAAAATCGCTCTATCTTGCTTAGTTTTTGAGATATTTTAAAAAATGTAAAAAAAGGTCGGAATTTTGGTTTTTTTTTTTTTTAATATATCTCGAAAAGTAAGGGAGATACAATATTTTTGTATATAACCTTTTTTGTAGGAAATAAAATTGTCTACAAAACACAATATTTGTAAAATCGCTCTATCTTGCTTAGTTTTTGAGATATTTTAAAAAATGTAAAAAAAGGTCGGAATTTGTTTTTTTTTTTTTTTTAATATATCTCGAAAAGTAAGGGAGATACAATATTTTTGTATATAACCTTTTTTGTAGGAAATAAAATTGTCTACAAAACACAATATTTGTAAAATCGCTCTATCTTGCTTAGTTTTTGAGATATTTAAAAAATGTAAAAAAAGGTCGGAATTTGTTTTTTCTTTTTTTTAATATATCTCGAAAAGTAAGGGAGATACAATATTTTTGTATATAACCTTTTTTGTAGGAAATAAAATTGTCTACAAAACACAATATTTGTAAAATCGCTCTATCTTGCTTAGTTTTTGAGATATTTTAAAAAATGTAAAAAAAGGTCGGAATTTGTTTTTTTTTTTTTTTAATATATCTCGAAAAGTAAGGGAGATACAATATTTTTGTATATAACCTTTTTTGTAGGAAATAAAATTGTCTACAAAACACAATATTTGTAAAATCGCTCTATCTTGCTTAGTTTTTGAGATATTTTAAAAAATGTAAAAAAAGGTCGGAATTTGTTTTTTCTTTTTTTTAATATATCTCGAAAAGTAAGGGAGATACAATATTTTTGTATATAACCTTTTTTGTAGGAAATAAAATTGTCTACAAAACACAATATTTGTAAAATCGCTCTATCTTGCTTAGTTTTTGAGATATTTTAAAAAATGTAAAAAAAGGTCGGAATTTGTTTTTTCTTTTTTTTTTAATATATCTCGAAAAGTAAAGGAGATACAATATTTTTGTATATAACCTTTTTTGTAGGAAATAAAATTGTCTACAAAACACAATATTTGTAAAATCGCTCTATCTTGCTTAGTTTTTGAGATATTTTAAAAAATGTAAAAAAAGGTCGGAATTTGTTTTTTCTTTTTTTTTAATATATCTCGAAAAGTAAGGGAGATACAATATTTTTGTATATAACCTTTTTTGTAGGAAATAAAATTGTCTACAAAACACAATATTTGTAAAATCGCTCTATCTTGCTTAGTTTTTGAGATATTTTAAAAAATGTAAAAAAAGGTCGGAATTTGTTTTTTTTTTTTTTAATATATCTCGAAAAGTAAGGGAGATACAATATTTTTGTATATAACCTTTTTTGTAGGAAATAAAATTGTCTACAAAACACAATATTTGTAAAATCGCTCTATCTTGCTTAGTTTTTGAGATATTTTAAAAAATGTAAAAAAAGGTCGGAATTTGTTTTTTTTTTTTTTTTTTTAATATATCTCGAAAAGTAAGGGAGATACAATATTTTTGTATATAACCTTTTTTGTAGGAAATAAAATTGTCTACAAAACACAATATTTGTAAAATCGCTCTATCTTGCTTAGTTTTTGAGATATTTAAAAAAATGTAAAAAAAGGTCGGAATTTGTTTTTTTTTTTTTAATATATCTCGAAAAGTAAGGAAGATACAATATTTTTGTATATAACCTTTTTTGTAGGAAATAAAATTGTCTACAAAACACAATATTTGTAAAATCGCTCTATCTTGCTTAGTTTTTGAGATATTTTAAAAAATGTAAAAAAAGGTCGGAATTTGTTTTTTTTTTTTTTAATATATCTCGAAAAGTAAGGAAGATACAATATTTTTGTATATAACCTTTTTTGTAGGAAATAAAATTGTCTACAAAACACAATATTTGTAAAATCGCTCTATCTTGCTTAGTTTTTGAGATATTTTAAAAAATGTAAAAAAAGGTCGGAATTTGTTTTTTATTTTTTTTAATATATCTCGAAAAGTAAGGGAGATACAATATTTTTGTATATAACCTTTTTTGTAGGAAATAAAATTGTCTACAAAACACAATATTTGTAAAATCGCTCTATCTTGCTTAGTTTTTGAGATATTTTAAAAAATGTAAAAAAAGGTCGGAATTTGTTTTTTTTTTTTTTAATATATCTCGAAAAGTAAGGAAGATACAATATTTTTGTATATAACCTTTTTTGTAGGAAATAAAATTGTCTACAAAACACAATATTTGTAAAATCGCTCTATCTTGCTTAGTTTTTGAGATATTTTAAAAAATGTAAAAAAAGGTCGGAATTTGTTTTTTTTTTTTTTTAATATATCTCGAAAAGTAAGGGAGATACAATATTTTTGTATATAACCTTTTTTGTAGGAAATAAAATTGTCTACAAAACACAATATTTGTAAAATCGCTCTATCTTGCTTAGTTTTTGAGATATTTTAAAAAAATGTAAAAAAAGGTCGGAATTTGTTTTTTTTTTTTTTAATATATCTCGAAAAGTAAGGGAGATACAATATTTTTGTATATAACCTTTTTTGTAGGAAATAAAATTGTCTACAAAACACAATATTTGTAAAATCGCTCTATCTTGCTTAGTTTTTGAGATATTTTAAAAAATGTAAAAAAAGGTCGGAATTTGTTTTTTTTTTTTTTTAATATATCTCGAAAAGTAAGGGAGATACAATATTTTTGTATATAACCTTTTTTGTAGGAAATAAAATTGTCTACAAAACACAATATTTGTAAAATCGCTCTATCTTGCTTAGTTTTTGAGATATTTTAAAAAATGTAAAAAAAGGTCGGAATTTGTTTTTTTTTTTTTTTAATATATCTCGAAAAGTAAAGGAGATACAATATTTTTGTATATAACCTTTTTTGTAGGAAATAAAATTGTCTACAAAACACAATATTTGTAAAATCGCTCTATCTTGCTTAGTTTTTGAGATATTTTAAAAAATGTAAAAAAAGGTCGGAATTTGTTTTTTTTTTTTTTAATATATCTCGAAAAGTAAGGGAGATACAATATTTTTGTATATAACCTTTTTTGTAGGAAATAAAATTGTCTACAAAACACAATATTTGTAAAATCGCTCTATCTTGCTTAGTTTTTGAGATATTTATAAAAAATGTAAAAAAAGGTCGGAATTTGTTTTTTTTTTTTTTAATATATCTCGAAAAGTAAGGGAGATACAATATTTTTGTATATAACCTTTTTTGTAGGAAATAAAATTGTCTACAAAACACAATATTTGTAAAATCGCTCTATCTTGCTTAGTTTTTGAGATATTTTAAAAAATGTAAAAAAAGGTCGGAATTTGTTTTTTTTTTTTTAATATATCTCGAAAAGTAAGGGAGATACAATATTTTTGTATATAACCTTTTTTGTAGGAAATAAAATTGTCTACAAAACACAATATTTGTAAAATCGCTCTATCTTGCTTAGTTTTTGAGATATTTTAAAAAATGTAAAAAAAGGTCGGAATTTTGGTTTTTTTTTTTTTTTAATATATCTCGAAAAGTAAGGGAGATACAATATTTTTGTATATAACCTTTTTTGTAGGAAATAAAATTGTCTACAAAACACAATATTTGTAAAATCGCTCTATCTTGCTTAGTTTTTGAGATATTTTAAAAAATGTAAAAAAAGGTCGGAATTTGTTTTTTATTTTTTAATATATCTCGAAAAGTAAGGGAAATACAATATTTTTGTATATAACCTTTTTTGTAGGAAATAAAATTGTCTACAAAACACAATATTTGTAAAATCGCTCTATCTTGCTTAGTTTTTGAGATATTTTAAAAAATGTAAAAAAAGGTCGGAATTTGTTTTTTCTTTTTTTAATATATCTCGAAAAGTAAGGGAGATACAATATTTTTGTATATAACCTTTTTTGTAGGAAATAAAATTGTCTACAAAACACAATATTTGTAAAATCGCTCTATCTTGCTTAGTTTTTGAGATATTTTAAAAAATGTAAAAAAAGGTCGGAATTTGTTTTTTTTTTTTTTTTAATATATCTCGAAAAGTAAAGGAGATACAATATTTTTGTATATAACCTTTTTTGTAGGAAATAAAATTGTCTACAAAACACAATATTTGTAAAATCGCTCTATCTTGCTTAGTTTTTGAGATATTTTAAAAAATGTAAAAAAAGGTCGGAATTTGTTTTTTTTTTTTTTAATATATCTCGAAAAGTAAGGGAGATACAATATTTTTGTATATAACCTTTTTTGTAGGAAATAAAATTGTCTACAAAACACAATATTTGTAAAATCGCTCTATCTTGCTTAGTTTTTGAGATATTTTAAAAAATGTAAAAAAAGGTCGGAATTTGTTTTTTCTTTTTTTTAATATATCTCGAAAAGTAAGGGAGATACAATATTTTTGTATATAACCTTTTTTGTAGGAAATAAAATTGTCTACAAAACACAATATTTGTAAAATCGCTCTATCTTGCTTAGTTTTTGAGATATTTTAAAAAATGTAAAAAAAGGTCGGAATTTGTTTTTTTTTTTTTTAATATATCTCGAAAAGTTAAGGAGATACAATATTTTTGTATATAACCTTTTTTGTAGGAAATAAAATTGTCTACAAAACACAATATTTGTAAAATCGCTCTATCTTGCTTAGTTTTTGAGATATTTTAAAAAATGTAAAAAAAGGTCGGAATTTGTTTTTTTTTTTTTTTAATATATCTCGAAAAGTAAGGGAGATACAATATTTTTGTATATAACCTTTTTTGTAGGAAATAAAATTGTCTACAAAACACAATATTTGTAAAATCGCTCTATCTTGCTTAGTTTTTGAGATATTTTAAAAAATGTAAAAAAAGGTCGGAATTTGTTTTTTTTTTTTTTTAATATATCTCGAAAAGTAATGGAAATACAATATTTTTGTATATAACCTTTTTTGTAGGAAATAAAATTGTCTACAAAACACAATATTTGTAAAATCGCTCTATCTTGCTTAGTTTTTGAGATATTTTAAAAAATGTAAAAAAAGGTCGGAATTTGTTTTTTCTTTTTTTTAATATATCTCGAAAAGTAAGGGAGATACAATATTTTTGTATATAACCTTTTTTGTAGGAAATAAAATTGTCTACAAAACACAATATTTGTAAAATCGCTCTATCTTGCTTAGTTTTTGAGATATTTTAAAAAATGTAAAAAAAGGTCGGAATTTGTTTTTTATTTTTTTTAATATATCTCGAAAAGTAAGGGAGATACAATATTTTTGTATATAACCTTTTTTGTAGGAAATAAAATTGTCTACAAAACACAATATTTGTAAAATCGCTCTATCTTGCTTAGTTTTTGAGATATTTTAAAAAATGTAAAAAAAGGTCGGAATTTGTTTTTTTTTTTTTTTTAATATATCTCGAAAAGTAAGGGAGATACAATATTTTTGTATATAACCTTTTTTGTAGGAAATAAAATTGTCTACAAAACACAATATTTGTAAAATCGCTCTATCTTGCTTAGTTTTTGAGATATTTTAAAAAATGTAAAAAAAGGTCGGAATTTGTTTTTTTTTTTTTTTAATATATCTCGAAAAGTAAGGAAGATACAATATTTTTGTATATAACCTTTTTTGTAGGAAATAAAATTGTCTACAAAACACAATATTTGTAAAATCGCTCTATCTTGCTTAGTTTTTGAGATATTTTAAAAAATGTAAAAAAAGGTCGGAATTTGTTTTTTTTTTTTTTAATATATCTCGAAAAGTAAGGGAGATACAATATTTTTGTATATAACCTTTTTTGTAGGAAATAAAATTGTCTACAAAACACAATATTTGTAAAATCGCTCTATCTTGCTTAGTTTTTGAGATATTTTAAAAAATGTAAAAAAAGGTCGGAATTTGTTTTTTTTTTTTTTAATATATCTCGAAAAGTAAGGGAGATACAATATTTTTGTATATTACCTTTTTTGTAGGAAATAAAATTGTCTACAAAACACAATATTTGTAAAATCGCTCTATCTTGCTTAGTTTTTGAGATATTTTAAAAAATGTAAAAAAAGGTCGGAATTTGTTTTTTTTTTTTTTTAATATATCTCGAAAAGTAAGAGAAATACAATATTTTTGTATATAACCTTTTTTGTAGGAAATAAAATTGTCTACAAAACACAATATTTGTAAAATCGCTCTATCTTGCTTAGTTTTTGAGATATTTTAAAAAATGTAAAAAAAGGTCGGAATTTGTTTTTTTTTTTTTTAATATATCTCGAAAAGTAAGGGAAATACAATATTTTTGTATATAACCTTTTTTGTAGGAAATAAAATTGTCTACAAAACACAATATTTGTAAAATCGCTCTATCTTGCTTAGTTTTTGAGATATTTTAAAAAAATGTAAAAAAAGGTCGGAATTTGTTTTTTTTTTTTTTAATATATCTCGAAAAGTAAGGGAAGATACAATATTTTTGTATATAACCTTTTTTGTAGGAAATAAAATTGTCTACAAAACACAATATTTGTAAAATCGCTCTATCTTGCTTAGTTTTTGAGATATTTTAAAAAATGTAAAAAAAGGTCGGAATTTGTTTTTTTTTTTTTTAATATATCTCGAAAAGTAAGGGAGATACAATATTTTTGTATATAACCTTTTTTGTAGGAAATAAAATTGTCTACAAAACACAATATTTGTAAAATCGCTCTATCTTGCTTAGTTTTTGAGATATTTTAAAAAATGTAAAAAAAGGTCGGAATTTGTTTTTTTTTTTTTTTAATATATCTCGAAAAGTAAAGAAGATACAATATTTTTGTATATAACCTTTTTTGTAGGAAATAAAATTGTCTACAAAACACAATATTTGTAAAATCGCTCTATCTTGCTTAGTTTTTGAGATATTTTAAAAAATGTAAAAAAAGGTCGGAATTTGTTTTTTTTTTTTTTAATATATCTCGAAAAGTAAGGAAGATACAATATTTTTGTATATAACCTTTTTTGTAGGAAATAAAATTGTCTACAAAACACAATATTTGTAAAATCGCTCTATCTTGCTTAGTTTTTGAGATATTTTAAAAAATGTAAAAAAAGGTCGGAATTTGTTTTTTCTTTTTTTTTTAATATATCTCGAAAAGTAAGGGAGATACAATATTTTTGTATATAACCTTTTTTGTAGGAAATAAAATTGTCTACAAAACACAATATTTGTAAAATCGCTCTATCTTGCTTAGTTTTTGAGATATTTTAAAAAATGTAAAAAAAGGTCGGAATTTGTTTTTTTTTTTTTTAATATATCTCGAAAAGTAAAGAAGATACAATATTTTTGTGATATAACCTTTTTTGTAGGAAATAAAATTGTCTACAAAACACAATATTTGTAAAATCGCTCTATCTTGCTTAGTTTTTGAGATATTTTAAAAAATGTAAAAAAAGGTCGGAATTTGTTTTTTTATTTTTTAATATATCTCGAAAAGTAAGGAAGATACAATATTTTTGTATATAACCTTTTTTGTAGGAAATAAAATTGTCTACAAAACACAATATTTGTAAAATCGCTCTATCTTGCTTAGTTTTTGAGATATTTTAAAAAATGTAAAAAAAGGTCGGAATTTGTTTTTTATTTTTTTTTAATATATCTCGAAAAGTAAGGGAGATACAATATTTTTGTATATAACCTTTTTTGTAGGAAATAAAATTGTCTACAAAACACAATATTTGTAAAATCGCTCTATCTTGCTTAGTTTTTGAGATATTTTAAAAAATGTAAAAAAAGGTCGGAATTTGTTTTTTATTTTTTTTAATATATCTCGAAAAGTAAGGAAGATACAATATTTTTGTATATAACCTTTTTTGTAGGAAATAAAATTGTCTACAAAACACAATATTTGTAAAATCGCTCTATCTTGCTTAGTTTTTGAGATATTTTAAAAATGTAAAAAAAGGTCGGAATTTGTTTTTTTTTTTTTTTTAATATATCTCGAAAAGTAAGAGAGATACAATATTTTTGTATATAACCTTTTTTGTAGGAAATAAAATTGTCTACAAAACACAATATTTGTAAAATCGCTCTATCTTGCTTAGTTTTTGAGATATTTTAAAAAATGTAAAAAAAGGTCGGAATTTGTTTTTTTTTTTTTTTAATATATCTCGAAAAGTAATGAAAATACAATATTTTTGTATATAACCTTTTTTGTAGGAAATAAAATTGTCTACAAAACACAATATTTGTAAAATCGCTCTATCTTGCTTAGTTTTTGAGATATTTTAAAAAATGTAAAAAAAGGTCGGAATTTGTTTTTTTTTTTTTTTAATATATCTCGAAAAGTAAGGGAAATACAATATTTTTGTATATAACCTTTTTTGTAGGAAATAAAATTGTCTACAAAACACAATATTTGTAAAATCGCTCTATCTTGCTTAGTTTTTGAGATATTTTAAAAAATGTAAAAAAAGGTCGGAATTTTTTTTTTTTTTTTTTAATATATCTCGAAAAGTAAGAGAAATACAATATTTTTGTATATAACCTTTTTTGTAGGAAATAAAATTGTCTACAAAACACAATATTTGTAAAATCGCTCTATCTTGCTTAGTTTTTGAGATATTTTAAAAAATGTAAAAAAAGGTCGGAATTTGTTTTTTTTTTTTTATATATATCTCGAAAAGTAAGGGAGATACAATATTTTTGTATATAACCTTTTTTGTAGGAAATAAAATTGTCTACAAAACACAATATTTGTAAAATCGCTCTATCTTGCTTAGTTTTTGAGATATTTTAAAAAATGTAAAAAAAGGTCGGAATTTGTTTTTTATTTTTTTTTAATATATCTCGAAAAGTAAGAGAAATACAATATTTTTGTATATAACCTTTTTTGTAGGAAATAAAATTGTCTACAAAACACAATATTTGTAAAATCGCTCTATCTTGCTTAGTTTTTGGAGATATTTTAAAAAATGTAAAAAAAGGTCGGAATTTGTTTTTTATTTTTTTAATATATCTCGAAAAGTAATGGAGATACAATATTTTTGTATATAACCTTTTTTGTAGGAAATAAAATTGTCTACAAAACACAATATTTGTAAAATCGCTCTATCTTGCTTAGTTTTTGAGATATTTTAAAAAATGTAAAAAAAGGAAGTCATTTGTTTTTTATTTTTTTTTAATATATCTCGAAAAGTAAGGAAGATACAATATTTTTGTATATAACCTTTTTTGTAGGAAATAAAATTGTCTACAAAACACAATATTTGTAAAATCGCTCTATCTTGCTTAGTTTTTGAGATATTTTAAAAAATGTAAAAAATAGGTCGGAATTTGTTTTTTATTTTTTTTAATATATCTCGAAAAGTAAGGGAGATACAATATTTTTGTATATAACCTTTTTTGTAGGAAATAAAATTGTCTACAAAACACAATATTTGTAAAATCGCTCTATCTTGCTTAGTTTTTGAGATATTTTAAAAAATGTAAAAAAAGGTCGGAATTTGTTTTTTTTTTTTTTAATATATCTCGAAAAGTAAGGGAAATACAATATTTTTGTATATAACCTTTTTTGTAGGAAATAAAATTGTCTACAAAACACAATATTTGTAAAATCGCTCTATCTTGCTTAGTTTTTGAGATATTTTAAAAAATGTAAAAAAAGGTCGGAATTTGTTTTTTATTTTTTTTAATATATCTCGAAAAGTAAGAGAAATACAATATTTTTGTATATAACCTTTTTTGTAGGAAATAAAATTGTCTACAAAACACAATATTTGTAAAATCGCTCTATCTTGCTTAGTTTTTGAGATATTTTAAAAAATGTAAAAAAAGGTCGGAATTTGTTTTTTATTTTTTTTAATATATCTCGAAAAGTAAGGGAGATACAATATCTTTGTATATAACCTTTTTTGTAGGAAATAAAATTGTCTACAAAACACAATATTTGTAAAATCGCTCTATCTTGCTTAGTTTTTGAGATATTTTAAAAAATGTAAAAAAAGGTCGGAATTTGTTTTTTTTTTTTTAATATATCTCGAAAAGTAAAGAAGATACAATATTTTTGTATATAACCTTTTTTGTAGGAAATAAAATTGTCTACAAAACACAATATTTGTAAAATCGCTCTATCTTGCTTAGTTTTTGAGATATTTTAAAAAATGTAAAAAAAGGTCGGAATTTGTTTTTTTTTTTTTAATATATCTCGAAAAGTAAAGGAAGATACAATATTTTTGTATATAACCTTTTTTGTAGGAAATAAAATTGTCTACAAAACACAATATTTGTAAAATCGCTCTATCTTGCTTAGTTTTTGAGATATTTTAAAAAATGTAAAAAAAGGTCGGAATTTGTTTTTTATTTGTTTTTTAATATATCTCGAAAAGTAAGGGAGATACAATATTTTTGTATATAACCTTTTTTGTAGGAAATAAAATTGTCTACAAAACACAATATTTGTAAAATCGCTCTATCTTGCTTAGTTTTTGAGATATTTTAAAAAATGTAAAAAAAGGTCGGAATTTGTTTTTTTTTTTTTTAATATATCTCGAAAAGTAAGGAAGATACAATATTTTTGTATATAACCTTTTTTGTAGGAAATAAAATTGTCTACAAAACACAATATTTGTAAAATCGCTCTATCTTGCTTAGTTTTTGAGATATTTTAAAAAATGTAAAAAAAGGTCGGAATTTGTTTTTTATTTTTTTTTAATATATCTCGAAAAGTAAGAGAAATACAATATCTTTGTATATATACCTTTTTTGTAGGAAATAAAATTGTCTACAAAACACAATATTTGTAAAATCGCTCTATCTTGCTTAGTTTTTGAGATATTTAAAAAATGTAAAAAAAGGTCGGAATTTGTTTTTTGTTTTTTTTTAATATATCTCGAAAAGTAAGGAAAATACAATATTTTTGTATATAACCTTTTTTGTAGGAAATAAAATTGTCTACAAAACACAATATTTGTAAAATCGCTCTATCTTGCTTAGTTTTTGAGATATTTTAAAAAATGTAAAAAAAGGTCGGAATTTGTTTTTTGTTTTTTTTTTAATATATCTCGAAAAGTAAGAGAAATACAATATCTTTTGTATATAACCTTTTTTGTAGGAAATAAAATTGTCTACAAAACACAATATTTGTAAAATCGCTCTATCTTGCTTAGTTTTTGAGATATTTTAAGAAAATGTAAAAAAAGGTCGGAATTTGTTTTTTATTTTTTTTAATATATCTCGAAAAGTAAGAGAAATACAATATTTTTGTATATAACCTTTTTTGTAGGAAATAAAATTGTCTACAAAACACAATATTTGTAAAATCGCTCTATCTTGCTTAGTTTTTGAGATATTTTAAAAAATGTAAAAAAAGGTCGGAATTTGTTTTTTATGTTTTTTAATATATCTCGAAAAGTAAGAGAAATACAATATTTTTGTATATAACCTTTTTTGTAGGAAATAAAATTGTCTACAAAACACAATATTTGTAAAATCGCTCTATCTTGCTTAGTTTTTGAGATATTTTAAAAAATGTAAAAAAAGGTCGGAATTTGTTTTTTTTTTTTTTAATATATCTCGAAAAGTAAGGGAGATACAATATTTTTGTATATAACCTTTTTTGTAGGAAATAAAATTGTCTACAAAACACAATATTTGTAAAATCGCTCTATCTTGCTTAGTTTTTGAGATATTTTAAAAAATGTAAAAAAAGGTCGGAATTTGTTTTTTTTTTTTTTTAATATATCTCGAAAAGTAAGGGAAATACAATATTTTTGTATATAACCTTTTTTGTAGGAAATAAAATTGTCTACAAAACACAATATTTGTAAAATCGCTCTATCTTGCTTAGTTTTTGAGATATTTTAAAAAATGTAAAAAAAGGTCGGAATTTGTTTTTTTTTTTTTTTTAATATATCTCGAAAAGTAAGGAAGATACAATATCTTTGTATATAACCTTTTTTGTAGGAAATAAAATTGTCTACAAAACACAATATTTGTAAAATCGCTCTATCTTGCTTAGTTTTTGAGATATTTTAAAAAATGTAAAAAAAGGTCGGAATTTGTTTTTTGTTTTTTTAAATATATCTCGAAAAGTAAGGGAAATACAATATTTTTGTATATAACCTT
This sequence comes from Polistes dominula, assembly GCF_049000335.1. Lineage (NCBI taxonomy): Eukaryota > Metazoa > Arthropoda > Insecta > Hymenoptera > Vespidae > Polistes > Polistes dominula. The sequence goes on along the minus strand of NW_028301109.1, from coordinate 21,582 downwards.
TTTTGTAGGAAATAAAATTGTCTACAAAACACAATATTTGTAAAATCGCTCTATCTTGCTTAGTTTTTGAGATATTTTAAAAAATGTAAAAAAAGTTCGGAATTTGTTTTTTATTTTTTTTAATATATCTCGAAAAGTAAGAGAAATACAATATTTTTGTATATAACCTTTTTTGTAGGAAATAAAATTGTCTACAAAACACAATATTTGTAAAATCGCTCTATCTTGCTTAGTTTTTGAGATATTTTAAAAAATGTAAAAAAAGGTCGGAATTTGTTTTTTTTTTTTTTTAATATATCTCGAAAAGTAATAGAAATACAATATCTTTGTATATAACCTTTTTTGTAGGAAATAAAATTGTCTACAAAACACAATATTTGTAAAATCGCTCTATCTTGCTTAGTTTTTGAGATATTTAAAAAATGTAAAAAAAGGTCGGAATTTGTTTTTTTTTTTTTTTAATATATCTCGAAAAGTAAGGAAGATACAATATTTTTGTATATAACCTTTTTTGTAGGAAATAAAATTGTCTACAAAACACAATATTTGTAAAATCGCTCTATCTTGCTTAGTTTTTGAGATATTTTAAAAATGTAAAAAAAGGTCGGAATTTGTTTTTTTTTTTTTTTAATATATCTCGAAAAGTAAGGGAGATACAATATTTTTGTATATAACCTTTTTTGTAGGAAATAAAATTGTCTACAAAACACAATATTTGTAAAATCGCTCTATCTTGCTTAGTTTTTGAGATATTTTAAAAAATGTAAAAAAAGGTCGGAATTTGTTTTTTTTTTTTTTAATATATCTCGAAAAGTAAGGAAGATACAATATTTTTGTATATAACCTTTTTTGTAGGAAATAAAATTGTCTACAAAACACAATATTTGTAAAATCGCTCTATCTTGCTTAGTTTTTGAGATATTTTAAAAAATGTAAAAAAAGGTCGGAATTTGTTTTTTTTTTTTTTAATATATCTCGAAAAGTAAGAGAAATACAATATCTTTGTATATAACCTTTTTTGTAGGAAATAAAATTGTCTACAAAACACAATATTTGTAAAATCGCTCTATCTTGCTTAGTTTTTGAGATATTTAAAAAATGTAAAAAAGCGTCGGAATTTGTTTTTTATTTTTTTAATATATCTCGAAAAGTAATGAAAATACAATATCTTTGTATATAACCTTTTTTGTAGGAAATAAAATTGTCTACAAAACACAATATTTGTAAAATCGCTCTATCTTGCTTAGTTTTTGAGATATTTAAAAAATGTAAAAAAAGGTGGGAATTTGTTTTTTTATTTTTTTAATATATCTCGAAAAGTAATAGAAATACAATATCTTTGTATATAACCTTTTTTGTAGGAAATAAAATTGTCTACAAAACACAATATTTGTAAAATCGCTCTATCTTGCTTAGTTTTTGAGATATTTTAAGAAAATGTAAAAAAAGGTCGGAATTTTTTTTTTTTTTTTTTAATATATCTCGAAAAGTAAGAGAAATACAATATTTTTGTATATAACCTTTTTTGTAGGAAATAAAATTGTCTACAAAACACAATATTTGTAAAATCGCTCTATCTTGCTTTAGTTTTTGAGATATTTTAAAAAATGTAAAAAAAGGTCGGAATTTGTTTTTAATGTTTTTTAATATATCTCGAAAAGTAAGAGAAATACAATATCTTTGTATATAACCTTTTTTGTAGGAAATAAAATTGTCTACAAAACACAATATTTGTAAAATCGCTCTATCTTGCTTAGTTTTTGAGATATTTAAAAAAATGTAAAAAAAGGTGGGATTTATTTTTATTTTTTTTAATATATCTCGAAAAGTAATGGAGATACAATATTTTTGTATAGTATCTTTTTTGTAGGAAATAAAATTGTCTACAAAACACAATATTTGAAAAATCGCTTTTTCTTGTTTAGTTTTTGAGATATTTAAAAAAATGTAAAAAAAGTTCGGAATTTGTTTTTTGTTTTTTTTTAATATATCTCGAAAAGTAATAGAGATACAATATCTTTGTATATAACCTTTTTTGTAGGAAATAGAAATTGTCTACAAAACACAATATTCGTAAAATCGCTTTTTCTTGCTTAGTTTTTGAGATATTTTAAAAAATGTAAAAAAACGTAGGAATTTGTTTTTTATTGTTTTAATATATCTCGAAAAGTAAGGGAGATAAAATATCTTTGTATATAATCTTTTTTGTAGTAAATAAAATTGTCTACAAAACATAATATTTGTAAAATCGCTCTTTCTTGTCTAGTTTTTGAAATATTTAAAATAATGTACAAATAGTTGGATATTGGTTTTTAATTATTTTAATTTATCTCGAAAAGTAAGGAAGATACAATATCTTTGTAAAGTATCATTTTTGTAGGACATAAAATTGTCTACAAAACATAAAATTTGTAAAATCGCTCTATCTTGTTTAGTTTTTGAGATATTTAAAAAATGTAAAAAAAGGTGGGATTGAGTTTTTTTATTTTTTAATATATCTCGAAAAGTAAGGGAGATACAATATTTAGGTACATAAATCTTTCTTGTAGAAAATAGAATTGTCTACAAAAAATGATGTTGGTAAAATCGCTCTATCTGGCTTAGTTTTTGAGATATTTAAATAATGTAAAAAAAGGTGGGAGTTTGTTTTTTATTATTTCAATATATCTCGAAAAGTAAGGGAGATACAATATCTTTGTATACAATCTTTTTTGTAGTCAATAAAATTGTCTACAAAACATGATATTGGTAAAATTGCTCTATCTGGCTTAGTTTTTGAGATATGTTAAAAAATGTAAAAAAACGTGGGAGTTTGTTTTTTATTCTTTTAATATATCTCGAAAAGTAAGAAAAATACAATATCATTGTATATAACGTTTTTAGTAGTAAATAAAATTGTCTACAAAACATATTTTTTGTAAAATCGTTCTATCTTGCTTAGTTTTTTAGATATTTACAAAAATGTAAAAAAAGGTGGAAATTCGTTTTTTTATTTTTTAATATATCTCGAAAAGTAATATAAATACAATATCTTTGTGTATAACCTTTTTTGTAGGAAAAAAATGTGTCTACAAAACACAATATTTGTAAAATCGCTTTATCTTTCTTTCTTTCTGAGATATTTAAAAAAATGTAAATAATAGTGGGAATTTGTTTTATATTTTTGTAAAATATCTCGAAAAGTAAGGGAGATACAATATCTTTTTATATAACCTTTTTCGTAGTTAATTAAATTGTCTACAAGACAAAATGTTTTTAAAATCGCTCTATCTTGCTTAGTTTTTGAGATATTTAAAAAAATGTAAAAAAAGGTGGGAATTTGTGTTTAATGTTTTTAATATATCTCGAAAAGTAATAGAAATACAATATCTTTGTATATAACCTTTCTTGTAGGAAATAAAATTGTCTACAAAACACAATATTTGTAAAATCGCTCTATCTTGTTTAGTTTTTGAGATATTTAAAAAAATGTAAAAAAAGGTGGGATTTAGTTTTTTTATTTTTTAATATATCTCAAAAAGTAAGGGAGATACAATATTTTGGTACAAAATCTTTTTTGTAGGAAATAAAATTGTCTACAAAACATAAAATTTGTAAAATCGCTCTATCTTGTTTAGTTTTTGAGATATTTTAAAAAATGTAAAAAAAGGTGGGATTTAGTTTTTTTATTTTTTAATATATCTCAAAAAGTAAGGGAGATACAATATTTTGGTACAAAATCTTTTTTGTAGGAAATAAAATTGTCTACAAAACATAAAATTTGTAAAATCGCTCTATCTTGTTTAGTTTTTGAGATATTTAAAAAAATGTAAAAAAAGGTGGGGTTTAGTTTTTTTATTTTTTAATATATTTCGAAAAGTAAGGGAAATACAATATTTTTGTACAAAATCTTTTTTTGTAGGAAATAAAATTGTCTACAAAAAATGATATTGGTAAAATTGCTCTATCTGGCTTAGTTTTTGAGATATTTAAAAAAATGTAAAAAAAGTTGGGAATTTGTTTTTAATGTTTTTAATATATCTCGAAAAGTAATAGAAATACAATATCTTTGTATATAACCTTTCTTGTAGGAAATAAAATTGTCTACAAAACACAATATTTGTAAAATCGCTCTTTCTTGCTTTCTTTTTGAGATATTTAAAAAATATAAAAAAAAGTTGGGAATTTGTTTTTTATTATTTTAATATATCTCGAAAAGTAAGAGAGATGCGATATCATTGTATATACCGTTTTTAGTAGTAAATAAAATTGTCTACAAAACATATATTTTGTAAAATTTCTTTTTTTGTATTCTGTTGTAATTATTTTAGTTTTTTTTAGTTTAGTTGCATGTGAAAAACCATTGATGGTTTCCATAGCAACGCTTTGTTGGTTTAATTATGTCGTGAAGTGGATTCAAATTGGATGAATTGTTGTATCGATCTATCGTTGAATCGTTGAATTGATGATTGATCCGGAATCAAAAATTCAATATAAAATTAATTATGTTTCATATTATTCTAAACAATCATGATTTAAAAAATAAATGAGAAGTAATAATTCAAATTACAAGATAATACAAACCGTTGATTTATCCAGACGAAGCCCCAGATTCGTTGATAAAGATTATCCAGAAAAAAAGACGATATTAATTCACACTTTCGATTATGACAATATTTTTATCGAAAACGCAAATCCTTTTCTACCGAATTGGCCGAAAGTGTGTTAATGATTCTAATCATGCGTACCGAGCAAATTATTTTTCATGTAACAAGAATATTTCAACAAATTCTTGCATTTATTTCAAATGTGATTGAGTTTAGTAATTATTTTTAAAGCAATCTATGCGATTGCATAGAAAAAATGTAACTTCGTTCGAAACAAACACTGACTCTAAGATTGCATTACACGCAACCAAAATTGAAGATCTGAAAATGAAAGTTTAGTTAAAGCAAGAATAAAATTTAAAGAACAATTGCAACGTGTAACTAAATAATTAATTTAATAAATCTTTTTACTCACATTACAATTTAACTAATGATGCAAAAAGCTAAAATTTTCTAATGCATCAAACGTCAGCCATTGGCCCGACAGTGCTTACAATGTACCATATAAATTCTATGGACATCATAAGCAATATCGGTTACCGGATCTCACCACTGGGAGGTTGCTGCGTCGGAGATCCATATAGAAATTCATGCATTTTTAAAATTAAAGAAAAGAAAGAAAGAAATATATCTGCATGTATGTATTCAGTAGTTTATAAAACGATTGATTAGTATGATTTCCATGGGAACGATAGTGAACGTCTTTCTGATATCATAAAAAATTCAAGCTTTCAGCAAATTTCGTGCTCTACACCCAAAAGTTTTAAATTTGGTAAACTCTGTCGTATAATTTTGCGTGAAAATAGTTCTATAAGTACTATGTAATCCTTGCGAGATAAATTTTTCTTTTTTTTTTTCTTTATATATTATATATATATATATATATATATACATATATCTCCTACTGTTTGTTTTAGTATATAATTTCGATACTTTGTATGTATATTAGTTATTAGATCAATCATAATAGATAATTTTCGTTCGCGCTAATGTACCTTGTTTTTACGCTATATACTTAAATATTTGGTAATTACACTTTTCTTTTCCTTATTGTTATTATTCTTTGTAAAGATAATTCTGTATTTCCTATGAAGGACCATCGATAAATTGTATTTTGTAGAATGCATAAATTAGAGTATTGAGAATCCATTGTCGTTCATAGAGGAATCTGCATTACCGACAGTGTCGGTCGGTAACTAGGTTAGTCGATAAGTAAATGTCGGTATTACTGACATTACGTTCTTCCAGTACTGACTTATCGGTCGACGTTATAATGGAATGATTGTTTCTAAATTATTATTTTAATGCGTTTAAAGTATTCATACTTTATTATATTCGTTACTCATACTCTGTCTGCACGTGCATTTTTGCTGACGGCGCAGTCCCAGGAGCTCGCGCTTGATAACATTCCAATGTAACTGACACTTATCTTTCTTCGGAGAATTCGCGCTTGATAAAATTCCAATGTAAGTAATACTTATTTCTCTTCGAAGAATTCGCGCTTGATAAAATTCCAATGTAAGTAATACTTGTTTCTCTTCGAAGAATTCGCGCTTTATAGTAACTAATATTTTTGTCAGCGAATTCTTCTCCTTGACTTGGGTCTCACAATGTGGAAGTCAGTAGTGGGGGAAGCATTTTGCGTAAGTGGGAGGTACTCCCACTCTTCCGAAATGGACGCTTCTTGGGATGCTGCGTTCATCTATAAAGTCAGTCCACCATATATTATTATCGAGTATGTGTCTAAAAATTGTCTAGTTTCTAAGTCCATTTATAAAGTCCACCTTATATAATTATTGAGTACGTGTCTTAAATTTGTCTTTTGATTTTAAATACTATTAAGTTTGAACGTTTCTGTATTTATAAAGTCTACCATTTGTTACAATTATAAATATCGAGTGTGTATTTGAAGTTCTTCTAAGTACTCTTACTTCATCTATAATAATCTGCTACTGCGTATATCTAAATCTTGTATTTGTTAAATATTGTGTGTGATCTGGCTCGATTATCAACGATTTATGAATATTAACTTGGTATTTTGACTTAGCCTGATTTACAATCAGTTCATTTAAATTTTGTTACTAAGTTCTCTCTCTCTCTCTCTTGTTTAATAGAACTTAGTCATTGTTTTCGAACATTTTATTCTTAGTTATTATTGCTATCATAAATCTTTGCAAGCTTAAGTCCTTTATTTATTACCAAATTAATATTCCGTTAACATTGCTCATTAATAATTGTGTGTGTGTGCAACAAAGTGTTTATTGTGTAACAATTTAAATCTAAATTTAAATTTTAAAATATACTTTATTGTTATTCTACATTGTGATTGTGATTTAACAACCGCACCCTTCCTTCCAACGCCAATTTCAGTCAAAATATTTGGATTAAATCTCTCATTGGCCAGCTCTGGAAATCAGGTAAGAATTTAAGATTTGGTTAACATCCAGGGTTGAGTATCTTTTGGCGTATTGACGTCCGACGCTCCGGTATCCGCGAGTAAAGCCTATCCCGGGTAAAGTACTGGATAAGCAGGCTGACCCAAAAACAGGCATTGACTTTCTTTCTCTTATCCGAGTAAACGACTACTAGGTCGTGACCGGTCGAGAAGTTTCTAAATTTGTTCTTTCTCTTCAAGTAAGAACTGGTGACAGCGGCCATTTGTGAAATCTCTTAGCGAGACGTAACATATAAATGTGTATTTTTATTTCCAGGAATTTCTCGAGGAATTTTCTTCGTCGAATTTCCGACGACAAAACGTAAACAACCGATAACATAGGTATAATAGACACTCCTGAGATCTCCTCTACGAAGGTTACGTAGTAACGTATCTCGTATTCGTCTTCTATCCTTTAACGAGACAACATCAACGAAAATAAGACGTGTTAAATTATTTAATAATTTTATTTCTAACCTTATCGTTTTGATGTTAATAGATTAAAAGATTTTCATTGCGTAGAATAGTTTAAAAACTTGATTATTTTTTATGTTACTCTTTATTAAGTTTGCTCTGATACAATTACTGTTTTATTTAAAACCTTTAAAGAATTTTAATTAATATTTTTTTACTGACATTACATACTTGGTATATGTTTTAATATACTAACATGCAATTCTTTTTATGATATCAGAAAGACGTTCACTATCGTTCCCATGGGAATCATACTAATGAATCGTTTTATAAACTACTGCATACATACATGCAGATATATTTCTTCCTTTCTTTTCTTTAATTTTAAAAATGCATTAAGTTCTATATGGATCTCCGACGCAGCAAACTCCCAGTGGTGAGATTCGGTAACCGATATTGCTTATGATGTCCATAGAATTTATATGGTACATTGTAAGCACTGTCGGGCCAATGGCTGACGTTTGATGCATTAGAAAATTTTAACTTTTGGCATCATTAATTAAATTGTAATGTGAATAAAAAGATTTATTAAATTATTTATTTAATTACACGTTGCAATTGTTCTTTAAATTTTATTCTTGCTTTAACTAAACTTTCATTTTCAGATCTTCAATTGTGGTTGCGTGCAATGCAATCTTAGAGTCAGTGTTTGTTTCGAACGAAGTTACATTTTTTCTATGCAATCGCATAGATTGCTTTAAAAATAATTACTAAACTCGATCACATTTAAAATAAATGCAAGAATTTGTTGAAATATTCTTGTTAAATGAAAAATAATTTGCTCGGTACGCATGATTAGAATCATTAACACACTTTCGGCCAATTCGGTAGAAGAGGATTTGCGTTTTCGATAAAAATAATGTCATGTTTGAAAATGTGAATTAATATCTTCTTTTTTTTCTGGATAATTTTTATCAACGAATCTGGGGCTTCGTCTGGATAAATCAACGGTTTGTATTATCTTGTAATTTGAATTATTACTTCTATTTTATTTTTTAAATCATGATTGTTTAGAATGATATGAAACATAATTAATTTTATATTGAATATTTGATTCCGTATCAATCATCAATTCAACTATTCAACGATACATCGATTCAACAATTCATCCAATTTGAATCCACTTCACGAAATCATTCAACCAACAGAGCGTTGCTATGGTAACCATCAATGGTTTTTCACATGCAACAAAATTAAAAAAAACTAAAATAATTACAACAAAATGCAAAAAAAGAAATATTCTCATTGTTATAATCTAAAATATATCTTATTAAAAGGGTTATCAGCGTTATGCCCATGCTCAGCATTCAAAAACCTATATATATTGTTAATTTCCCGTTAACTTTAAATAATTTTTTAAAATTTAATTTTAACGTACACCTTCCTGATATATATCAAATGCATACTACATGCATAATTTTTATGTGTTTTCATATTTTACTTTCCTTTAGCTTTCTTAACATGGGAAGAGTTATAACACGAATTCACTAATCTTTTAACCTTGTTGCAACTTTTTTTATCTTCTTCATATACGGCGTGGTAAGCATTATTTCTATTAAATTTAAGCATATAAGCATATAGAAATACTACAGAAAGAGTGAGAGAGAAAGCAGTGAGAAAGAGAGAGAGAGAGAAAGAATAAGAAAACAATATACATCGACATACACGTTATTATAAATGTGTATTTTTATTTTCAGGAATTTCTCGAGGAATTTTCTTCGTCGAATTTCCGACGACAAAACGTAAACAGAAGATAACAAAGGTATATAATAGCCGAACGTTCGACACTCCCGAGATCTCCTCTAAGAAGGTTACGTAGTAACGTATCTCGTATTCGTCTTCTATCCTTTAACGAGACAACATCAACGAAAATAAGACGTGTTAAATTATTTAATAATTTTATTTTTAACCTTATCGTTTTGATGTTAATAGTTTAAAAAGATTTTCATTGCATAGAATAGTTTAAAAACTTGATTATTTTTTATGTTACTCTTTATTAAGTTTGCTCTGATACAATTACTGTTTTATTTAAAACCTTTAACCCATTGCCGCAAATGACGGCTATAGCCGTCCGATCTTCGTATTTCTAAGCACGATCGTCAAATTAAAAGTGTGCGGCAACGTGTTAAAGAATTTTAATTAATATTTTTTTACTGACATTACATACTTGGTATATGTTTATGCAATTCTTTTTATGATATCAGAACGACGTTCACTATCGTTCCCATGGGAATCATACTAATGAATCGTTTTATAAACTACTGCATACATACATGCAGATATATTTCCTTCTTTCTTTTCTTTAATTTTAAAAATGCATTAAGTTCTATATGGATCTCCGACGCAGCAAACTCCCAGTGGTGAGATCCGGTAACCGATATTGCTTATGATGTCCATAGAATTTATATGGTACATTGTAAGCACTGTCGAGCCAATGGCTGACGTTTGATGCATTAGAAAATTTTAACTTTTTGCATCATTAATTAAATTGTAATGTGAATAAAAAGATTTATTAAATTATTTATTTAATTACACGTTGCAATTGTTCTTTAAATTTTATTCTTGCTTTGACTAAACTTTACTTTTCAGATCTTCAATTGTGGTTGCGTGCAATGCAATCTTAGAGTCAGTGTTTGTTTCGAACGAAGTTACATTTTTTCTATGCAATCGCATAGATTGCTTTAAAAATAATTACTAAACTCGATCACATTTGAAATAAATGCAAGAATTTGTTGAAATATTCTTGTTAAATGAAAAATAATTTGCTCGGTACGCATGATTAGAATCATTAACACACTTTCGGCCAATTCGGTAGAAAAGGATTTGCGTTTTCGATAAAAATATTGTCATGGTCGAAAGTGTGAATTAATATCTTCTTTTTTTCTGGATAATCTTTATCAACGAATCTGGGGCTTCGTCTGGATAAATCAACGGTTTGTATTATCTTGTAATTTAAATTATTACTTCTCATTTATTTTTTAAATCATGATTGTTTAAAATGATATGAAACATAATTATTTTATATTGAATATTTGATTCCGTATCAATCATCAATTCAACGATTCAACGATACATCGATTCAACAATTCATCCAATTTGAATCCACTTAACGAAATCATTAAACCAACAGAACGTTGCTATGGTAACCATCAATGGTTTTTCACATGCAACTAAATTAAAAAAACTAAAATAATTACAACAGAATACAAAAAAGAAATATTGTCATTGTTATACTATAAAATATATCTTATTAAAAGAGTTATCAACGTTATACACATGCTCAGCATTCAAAAACCTATATATATTGTTAATTTCCCGTTAACTTTAAATAATTTTTTAAAATTTAATTTTACGTAAACCTTCCTGTTATATATCAAATGCATACTACATGCATAATTTTTATATGTGTTTTCATATTTTACTTTCTTTTTAGCCTTCTTAACATGGGATGAGTTATAACACGAATTCACTAATCTTTTAACCTTGTTGCAACTTTTTTTATCTTCTCCATATACGGCGTGGTAAGCATTATTTCTATTAAATTTAAGCATATAAGCATATAGAAATACTACAGAAAGAGTGAGAGAGAAAGCAGTGAGAAAGAGAGAGAGAGAAAGAATAAGAAAACAATATACATCGACATACAGGTTATTATAAATGTGTATTTTTATTTCCAGGAATTTCTCGAGGAATTTTCTTCGGCGAATTTCGGACGACAAAACGTAAACAAAAGATAACAAAGGTATATAATAGCCGAACGTTCGACACTCCCGAGATCTCCTCTAAGAAGGTTTATTAGACAACTAATTTTTTGTAGACAACTGCCTTAAATAAAAATAAACTATTAAAATGCCGTACAGAAAAATGTCGTTCTGAATATCACCCAAAAGTACATTTTTTTACATAGATTTTTCTGATGTTTTTTTCCGCCTACAGACCCTTGGACCGAAAAAAATTTACGGCATGTTGAAACATGTTATCTATGCATACAATACTTTCAAAGTAAATTACTTTTATGTAGTTTTACATCATCCTTTAGTCAAGTGGAAATAGAAGGATGTTTCTACCTTGTTGCATGATTTTTTCTCAGCGTTGCGGAATAATCAATTAGAATAGGTATTTAAATTGTATGAAACATACGCTTTGTTAATAATCAAATGATCTAATAGACCGGAAGTTTTGTCAGAAAAGCAAAACTTTTCTCCGACCTTGTTGCTTACTGTTTTTTAACGGAACTACGTGTTTTCTCATTATTTTAGATGGATCTATAGGTTTGATAAAAATGCCGTACAAAATTATTTGATAAAAAGCACACAGTGATTTTGGGCTTTTAATTCACACATGCACACAGTTGGACAGCTTACAAGTCACAGCATAGTGCTCAAAATTATTATTATATGCCCCTCTATCGTCCATTAAAAGTTTTCGGTGGGATCATATGACTTATCGATTTTTTTTATTTTTTATATTTTATTAGTTTCTTATAAATATGAACTAATAAATTTGTACGGCATTGATTTTTTGTAGACAACTGCTTTAAATAAAAATAAACTATTAAAATGCCGTACAAAAAAATGACGTTCTAAATTATCACCCAAAAGTACATTTTTTTACTTAGATTTTTTTGATGTTTTTTTCCGCCTACAGACCCTTGGACCGAAAAAAATTTACGGCATGTGGAAAAATGTTATCTATGCATACAATACTTTCAAAGTAAATTACTTTTATGTAGTTTTACATCATCCTCTAGTCAAGTGGAAAAAGAAGGATGTTTCAACCTTTTTGCATGATTTTTTCTCAGCGTTGCAAAATAATCAACTAGAATAGGTCCATTACAAGTTTCGTCCATTACAAAGTTTCCGGTGGGATCATATGACATTTCGATTTTTTTATTTTTTATATTATATTAGTTTCTTATAAATATGAACTAATAAATTTGTACGGCATTGATTTTTTGTAGACAACTTCCTTAAATAAAAATAAACTATTAATATGCCGTACAAAAAAATTTCGTTCTAAATTATCACCCAAAAGTACATTTTCTCACTTAGATTTTTTTGATGATTTTTTCCTTCTAGAGATCCTTGGACCGAAAAAAAATTTACAACATTTGGAAAAATGTTATCTATTCATACAATACTTTTAAAGTAAATTAATTTTATGTAGTTTTACATCATCCTCTAGTCAAGTGGAAATATGAAGATGTTTCTACCTTGTTGCATGATTTTTTCTCAGCGTTGCGGAATAATCAATTAGAATAAGTATTTAAATTATATGAATCAAACGCTGTTAATAATCAAATGATGTAATAGACCGGGAGTTTTGTCAAAAAAGCAAAACTTTTCTCCGACCTTGTTGCTTACTGTTTTTTAACGGAACTACGTGTTTTCTCATTATTTTAGATGGATCTATAGGTTTATAAAAACACCGTACAAAATTATTTGATAAAAAGCACACGGTGATTTTGTGCTTTTAATTCACACATGCACACAGTTGGACAGCTTACAAGTCACGGCATAGTGCTTAAAATTATTATTATATGCCCCTCTATCGTCCATTAACAAGTTTCCGGTGGGATCATATGACTTATCGATTTTTTTTATTTTTTTATATTTTATTAGTTTCTTATAAATATGAACTAATAAATTTGTACGGCATTGATTTTTTGTAGACAACTGCCTTAAATAAAAATAAACTATTAAAATGCCGTACAAAAAAATGACGTTCTAAATATCACCCAAAAGTACATTTTTTCACTTAGATTTTTTCTGATGTTTTTTTCCTCCTAGAGACCCTTGGACCGAAAAAAATTTACGGCATGTGGAAACATGTTATCTATGCATACAATACTTTCAAAGTAAATTAATTTTATGTAGTTTTACATCATCCTCTAGTCAAGTGGAAAAAGAAGGATGTTTCAACCTTTTTGCATGATTTTTTCTCAGCGTTGCGAAATAATCAACTAGAATAGGTCCATTACAAGTTTCGTTCATTAAAAGTTTCCGGTGGGATCATATGACTTATCGATTTTTTTTATTTTTTATATTTTATTAGTTTCTTATAAATATGAACTAATAAATTTGTACGGCATTGATTTTTTGTAGACAACTGCCTTAAATAAAAATAAACTATTAAAATGCCGTACAAAAAAATGTCGTTCTAAATTATCACCCAAAAGTACATTTTTTCACATAGATTTTTTTGATGTTTTTTTCCTCCTAGAGACCCTTGGACCGAAAAAAATTTACGGCATGTGGAAAAATGTTATCTATGCATACAATACTTTTAAAGTAAATTAATTTTATGTAGTTTTACATCATCCTTTAGTCAAGTAGAAAAAAGAAGGATGTTTCTACCTTGTTGCATGATTTTTTTCTCAGCGTTGCGGAATAATCAATTAGAGTAGGTATGTTGAAATTGTATGAAATAAACGCCGTTAATAATCAAATGATGTAATAGACCCGCAGTTTTGTCAGAAATAATCAAAACTTTTTTCCGACCTTGTTGCTTACTATTTTTTAACGGCACTACGTGTTTTCTCATTATTTTGGATGGATCTATACGTTTGTAAGAATACCGTACAAAATTATTTGATAAAAAGCACACAGTAATTTTGTGCTTTTAATTCACACATGCACACAGTTGGACAGCTTACAAGTCACGGCATAGTCGCTCAAAATTATTATTTTATGCCCCTCTTTGGTCCATTAACAAGTTTCCGGTGGGATCATATGACTTATCGATTTTTTTTATTTTTTATATTTTATTAGTTCTTATAAATATGAACTAATAAATTTGTACGGCATTGATTTTTTGTAGACAACTGCCTTAAATAAAAATAAACTATTAAAATGCCGTACAAAAAAATGTCGTTCAAATTATCACCTAAAAGTACATTTTTTCACTTAGATTTTTTTGATGTTTTTTTCCTCCTAGAGACCCTTGGACCGAAAAAAATTTACGGCATGTGGAAACATGTTATCTCTGCATACAATACTTTCAAAGTAAATTAATTTTATGTAGTTTTACATCATCCTCTAGTCAAGTGGAAAAAGAAGGATGTTTCTACCTTGTTGCATGATGTTTTCTCAGCGTTGCGGAATAATCAATTAGAATAAGTATTTAAATTATATGAAAATGTTACGTCTCGAAAAGAGATTTCACGAGTGGCCGCTGTCACCAGTTCTTACTTGAAGAGTAAGAACGAATTTAGAGATTTCTCAACCGGTCACGACCTTACAGTCGTTTACTCGGATAAGAGAAAGAAAGTCAATGCCTGTTTTTGGGTCAGCCTGCTTATCCAGTACTTTACCCGGGATAGGCTTTACTCGCGGATACCGGAGCGTCGGACGTCAATATGTCAAAGAAAACTCAACCCTGGATGTTAACCAAATCTTTAATTCTTACCTGGTTTCCGGTGCTGGCCAATGGGAGATGCAATCCAAATATGCTGACTGAAATTGGCGTTTGAAGGAAGGGTGCAGTTGTTAAATCACAATCACAATGTAGAATAACAATATAGTATATTTTAAAATTTAAATTTAGATTTAAATTGTTACACAATAAACACCTTGTTGCACACACACACACAATTATTAATAAACAATGTTAACGGAATATTAATTTGGTAACAAATAAAGGACTTAGGCTTGCAAAGATTTACGATAGCAATAATAACTAAGAATAAAATGTTCGAAGACAATGACTAAGTTCTATTAAACAAGAGAGAGAGAACTTAGTAACAAAATTTAAATGAACTGATTGTAAATCAGCCTAAGTTAAAATACCAAGTTAATATTCATAAACCGTCGATAATAGAACCAGATCACACCACGCATATCCGTTCAACTCACGAACACAAGATTTGGATACACGCAGTAGTAGATTAATATAATAATAATTAAAATCAAAACTAAACGAATATTAGACAAACTTAAGAAACGTACTCAATAATTATATAAGGTGGACTTTATAAGTACACTTGGAGTACAAGAACAAAACTTAAGACAAATTTTTGTCAAGTACCAAATGATTATATAAGATGGACTTATAAATGGACTTAGAAAACTATTACAAAAACTCTAGAATACTCTTAGACAAATCTTAGACACGTACTCAAGTTACTGTATATGGTGGACTGACTTCATGGACGAACGCAGCATCGCAAGAAGCGTCCGTTTCGGAAGAGTGGGAGTACCTCCCACTTACGCAAAAATGCTTCCTCCACTACTGACTTCCACACCGTGAGACCCAAGTCAAGGAGAAGAATTCGCTGACAAAAATATTAGTTACTATCAAGCGCGAATTCTTCGAAGAGAAATAGGTATTACTTACATTGGAATTTTATCAAGCGCGAATTCTTCGAAGAGAAATAAGTATTACTTACATTGGAATTTTATCAAGCGCGAATTCTCCGAAGAAAGATAAGTGTCAGTTACATTGGAATGTTATCAAGCGCGAGCTCCTGGAACTGCGCCGTCAGCAAAAATGCACGTGCAGACAGATTATGAGTAACGAATATAATATAATAAAGTATGAATATTTTATGCACATTGAAATAATAATTTAAAAACAATCATTCCATTATAACGTCGACCGATAAGTCAGTACTGGAAGAACGCAATGTCGGTATTACCGACATTTACTTATCGACTAAACTAGTTACCGACCGACACTGTCGGTAATGCAGATTTCTCTATGAACGACAATGGATTCTCAATACTCCAATTTATCCATTCTACAAAATACAATTTATCGATGGTCGTTCATAGGAAATACAGAATTATCCTTACAAAGAATAATAACAATATGGAAAAGAAAAGCATAATTACCAAATATTTAAGTATATATATAGATCGTGAAAATAAGGTACATTAGCGCGAACGAAAATGATCTATTATAATTGATCTAATAACTAATGTACATACAAAGTATCGAATTTATATACTAAAACAAACAGTATGAGATATATGTATATATATAAAAAGAAAAATTTTTCTCGCAGGGTTTACATAGTACTTATAGAACTATTTTCACGCAAAATTATACAAACTAAAGTTTAACAAATTACTTTTACGCAAAAATTAGACAGACTAATAATATTCAAATACGACAGAGTTTACCAAATTTAAAATTTTTTGGGTGTAGTGCACGAAATTCGAATTTAGACGTCACTGGACGTGACACCTCCCCCTTAAGAAGAAGAACCATGGGATTTACTCCCGTGGTCTTCGCAACGAACGAAATTTCTGAGTGATTTCGTCATCCATATGAAATTGAACCCGCTTACCAGGTGTATTTTCTGTCTGGCAGCCTCTCGAATCCAAGGTAGGTTGGGTGGCCCCGGAGTTACCGCTTGAAGGTTCTGGTGTCTCCGTGCGCACCGACTGAAGTTCAATTCCATTGTCCGAATTTTGAGTGGGCCGAGCATCCTTCCCGCGCCCCAAATGGAGGAGTAGGCTCGTGATTGAGCCCCAAACTGCACCCAACATATGTAAACTCCAACCATAAACTGTGTGCAGGGCGTACCCTCGAAGAACAGAGTCTATGATCAATTTCACTACTTTAAAAATAAGCACAATTCCAAGAATAGCAGAACTGACCGTTCCGAATTTCAATAGACCGTTCCAAAGTTTAGAGGTCACACTTTCTGCTAATTCACTAACACCCTTTTCACCTACAAAATCCACAAGATTTAACGTGTCAACTTTCACTTTATGTCCAGCTGCTCCTCTCGCGATAGTGTTCAAAATAGACGGTTGCTCAACAGGGAACATTACATGGTCCCGGAGATCGTCCAAATCCGCCTGTGTATAAATCCCACTAGTCGCGAGCGATCCCGCATCGATGTATCTCCAGACCACATCCGTGTCTGGCAGTAGAATTTGGGGATCCTTTACGTATGTTGGCTTTGGTAGCAGCTGATACCAGGTTCCCTCGATCAAATATTCCTGTGGCAGTAGTGCGCTGCACGGTACTTCAGTACCTTTTCTAACTAAAATTCTCGACTTTGGTTTTAAATAAACACTTAAATTTTGATATATCACGGGAAGTTCTCTATAACATAATTCCGAATGTCTTATTTTCACTGGAATAGGGGTGCACTTGACAATATGCGCGACTTCACCGGCCACCACCGCCATGTACCCCGGCCTCTTCATGACCGTGTACGCAAAAACATCTGGGAGAATGTTCGCAAATGCCAACGCGTTTCGAATAACCTGTTGTTCTAGGTTACACTTCTGTTGTAAGATGTTTATATAGAGAGACTCCAGCTGGTCACGGTGGTGCTTCTCAACGTATACGAACTTTGAATTTATATAGGCAAACAAATCCATGTTTTGGGGTGTTATTTTTGCCTTTGACGTAAACGTATGACCACCTGTTGTTTCCAAGATAAAAAGTTTGGGATGTTCAGTAGTGACCAGAGTATACCCGCAAATGTGGAGCTCGTTTTTACCCATCAACGCGAAGGCAGTGTCTCCCTCCGTCACCGAGTACATTGTTGTAATATGTGAGATTGCGATTGATGACGTCACTTTGGTGGCGGACCCCTCATACAGTGCCGTATATCGTTCAAAATTACACGACGAACCGGGAACAACTGTCCAAAATGCACAACCGTTTTCGTCTGTAAAACACGTTCCTTCTGAAAAAGTGCACGATATATGTCCCCTAAGAGAAATCAAGTTCTCACCACTTTTCACTATTCCCGTGTATATTCTAATGTCTGTGCGCACTACACTTTGAACAACCACACTGTCCCACGTACCGTCGGTATCCGAATATTGGGTGCCTTGACACCTACCGTCGGTGGTAATGGAACCCGCTAACGTAACACTTCGAAAGTCTGTCGAGTTAACACGTAGTCCACTAATCTGTGTGAATGAGTTCAACGAAAGTGTACCGGTATTTATCATACTCTTACAAACGTTCGAAGACACTTCAAGTAAATAAATGCGGCGACCGTTATGAACCGCCGAGATATGCGAACTCATTCCACAGTAATAAATTGTTCTGTCTATTTCCACTCTGCACTGATATACGCGCACATTATCATAGTCTGTCAGCTGTAACAGCTGCACGTACGTCACCGACTTGTTGGGCGATGACACGGGTAGATTACACTCCCCGGTCTCCAGCAATGATACCGTGCTGATGTTGGCAGAATTTCCACCACAGTCGTAACCCAAGAGAGCGAAGGCCGTCGTGACGCAACAAAGGATGACGTAGCAAACCTTGGAATTCATCCTTCCTGGTGATAATGTACAGTCAGTGGCAAAACAAATATGTTAGCAAAAATATTTTAATATACAAATATTTACGAAAGAAGACTACTTTTTAGATTTCGACAATTTTAGCTTATCTTTATGAACAATCTTACTTTTACCTTTATAACTAATTTTGATGTTATTTTTGGGTAGCACTTCTAGGACCTGGTGGGGACCAGTATATTGGTTTCCCAATTTAGACGTTGGCTGTTTCAAAAGATAGACATCCTGACCAACTTTAAGCTTTTGACCTCTAGCATTTCTATCATAATAATATTTAGATTTAATTTTAGCTCCCACCAAGTTCTGTCTTGCCGCCTTTTGTGCGGTTCTTATTTTATTAACTAAATCCAAATAATATTCTAAGTAGGTATCTTCTAAATTGATTCCAGTTATAACATCTACTGATGGCACATTTGCCTGTTTACCAAAAACCAATTCATGAGGGGTGAATCTTGTTCCCTCATGCGTGCTAGTATTATAAGCGAACATTGCATGGGTGAGCCACTTATCCCACTCGCTTCTTTTATTAATATAATGTTTTAAATATTCAATAAGGACAATATGAGAACGTTCCAAAGATCCGTTCGATTGCGGATGAAATGCAGTGGTTTTAATCTGCTTACAATTATATTGTTTTGATATTGCCCTTAGTAAAGAACCTGTAAAATTTGTGCCCTGGTCTGTCAAAATTGATCGTGGAGCCCCGAAAATATTACAAAAGTTATGAACTAGACCTTCTGCGATGTCGACGGACGTAATTGATTTTAGAGGTACCGCAATGAAATATTTTGTTAGTGCATCCTGAATAGTGAGTACATATTTATTACCCATCTTTGTCTCCTGTAACGGGCCCACGATGTCCATGGCAATCTTGTCGAATGCCGCTCCTGGCGTATCGGTTAATATCATTGGCTCTTTGGATTTAATTCTAACTAATTTCTTAATTTGACAACTTTCACAAATATTTATAAATTCTTGAATATCTTTTTTCATATTTGGCCAATGATATTTTTGTCGAATACGATTATACGTTTTTGTCACACCTTTGTGACCACCGATAGGCGAGGAGTGGCATTCCGCTATAATGTCCTCCCTCTTTTCCGTCTCTGGAATAGATACTTCATTATTACAAACAACTATTTTACAGTTTTCATTTTCGAATGTATTAATAATTTTTCTCAAGATTCGTAACCATGAAATTCCGTCCAAACCTTGGGTCCTCGAGATGCTGACTGATGTTAACCCAAGCTCGCGTGTGACGGATAGCAAAGACCCAATAGCTTCAACCAGCGTTTCAAATTTAGTGGCATTTATTGCCCGTTCTTTAATGGGGATCGCGATTAGCTTATATTTGCCGAATTTCACCACTTTAGCGCGTCCCAGCACCAGTTCTTCAAATTTCGGAAGCTTATGTATTTTACTTAAAGTCTTTGCCCCTTCGTCACACGGAGTTCCGACTAGATCTGTAAAAATAACTAAATTATCGTGTCCTTAAATTTAGCGAATCTCTTGTGACTCCTACATTGTCTGTTAGCATTCTTAAATGCGTGTTATGTTCGGTCTCAGTCTGCGGGGAGTAAAGTCTGTCATACGCGGATGAGTCATCCGTATCGTCGACGTCAGAGCCTTCATCGTCCGTTACCGTCCCTGTAACTGGATCGACCGTATCAGATGACGATGAAGTAAGACCAGTCACTCTGTCAGCTGTCTTGTTGACGTCACAGTCCCCGTCGTCGTCCGCAGTTTGTCTAATGTCAAATTTAGTAAGACTGTCGTCTGAATCGAACATATTTATTGAGAGAATGTTCTTACTCTCCACCCGGATTTCGCGACAACGCATCTGCGTTCGAATTTGCAGTTCCAGATTTGTATACGATTTTAAATGAGTATTCTGCCAATTTAAGACCCCACTTAACAAGCCTAGATGTAGGATCCTTTACTGATTTCAACCATACTAACGGCCTGTGATCGGTTACCAGAACAAACTCTCTGCCGTACAAATATGGCCACTAAAATAACTTGTCGCGTAAACTATTGCCAAAAGCTCCCTTTCAATTGTGGAGTAATTTCTTTCAGCCTCGATTCAAAATTCGCGAACAATAGGTAATAGGCAGATCCTTTCCAACAGGACCTTGGCTCAACACGGCACCGATTGCATAGCCGGATGCGTCTGTCGTTACGTTAAAAGGCAACTCAAAATTTGGATACTGCAAGATTGGTTCTTTACACAAAGAATCACGTAACGAGCAAAAAAGCGTTTTCCTGGGCATTCTTCCAGCAAAACAAAACATCCTTTTTCAACAAATCCGTTAGCGGTTTGGCGACTTTAGAGAAGGCAGGAATAAACCTTCTATAATAACCGGCGAGTCCCAAAAACTGACGAACAGATTTTGCGTTCCTCGGACGCGGAAATTCACGGACTGCCTCTAATTTCTTTGGGTCCCGGTTTTTACACCGTCTTCCCCAATAATGTGTCCTAAATAAATTACCTCCCGTCTCAGAAATTCGCATTTGTCGGGCTGTAATTTTAAATTTGCTTGACGAAGTCTGCGAGCGAGCTTACCAAATTTTATCTCATGCTCGTTAAGTGAACTTGCATAAAGAACGACATCGTCCAAGTAAACAAACATTTCTTCGCCTTGTAAACCGGTCAAGACATGATCCATCAACCGTTGAAAGGTTGCTGGTGCGTTTTTCAAGCCAAAAGGCATTCTACAAAATTCGAAATGACCATGCAGGGTCGAGAACGCTGTCTTTTCGCGGTCATCCGGATGCATTCTAATTTGGTGAGAAATCCGGATTTCAAATCGAAAGT
>NW_028301108.1:0-11825 GCF_049000335.1 Polistes dominula | reverse complement strand
TTTTTATTTTCTTAAAAATATTTCGAAAAATAAGAAAAATACAATATCTTTGTATGTTACCTTTTTTGTAGAAAATAAAATTGTCTACAAAACATAATATTTGTAAAATCGCTCTATCTTGCTTAGTTTTTGAGATATTTTAAAAAAATGTAAAAAAAGGTAGGAATGGGTTTTTGTTATTTTCTTAAATATATATCGAAAAGTAAGGAATATACAATTTCTTTGTATATATGCTTTTTCGAATGAAACAAAATTGTCTACAAAACATAATATTTGTAAAATCGCTCTTTCTTGCTTAGTTTTTTGAGATATATTAAAAAAATGTAAAAAAAGGTGGGTATTTGTTTTTTATTTTTTAAAAATATCTCCACAAGTAAAGGGAGATACAATATCTTTGTATAAAAAATTTTTTGTAGGAAATAAGATTGTCTACAAAAAACATAATATTTGTAAAATCGCTCTGTCATGCTTAGTTTTTGAGATATTTTAAAAAATGTAAAAAAAAGTGGGTATTTGTTTTTTTTTTTTTTTAAATATCTCCAAAAGTCAAGGGAGATACAATCTCTTTTTCTAAAAGCTTTTTTGTACGAAATAAAGTTTTCTATAAAACCGGAATGCTAGTAAAATCGCTCTTTTTTGCTTAGTTTTTGAGATAATTTAAAAAAAAGTAAAACAGGGTAAGAGTTTGTTTTTTATTGTTTAAAAATATCTCTACAAGTAAGGAAGATACAATATCTTTGTATATAACTTTTTTTGTCGGAAATAAAATTGTCTACAAAACATAATACTTGAAAAATCGCTCTATCATGCTTAGTTTTTGAGATATTTTAAAAAATGTAAAAAAAAGTGAGTATTGGTTTTTTATTTTTTAAAAATATCTCCTCAAGTAAGGGAGATACAAAATCTTTGTATATATCCTTTTTTTTTTGAAATAAAATTGTCTATAAAACATAATATTTTTAAAATCGCTCTTTCTTGCTTAGTTTTTAAGGTAATTTAAAAAATGTAAAAAAAGGTGGGAATTTAACTTTTATTTCTTAAAATTATTTCGAAAAATAAAAAAGATAAAATACTTTTGTATGGAACCTTTTTTTTAGGAAATAAAATTGTCTACAAAACATAATATAAGTAAATTCGCTCTATCATGCTTAGTTTTTTGAGATATTTTAAAAAATGTAAAAAAAGGTGGGAATTTTTTTTTTATTTCTTAAAAATATTTCGAAAAATAAGAAAGATACAATATTTTTGTATGTTTACCTTTTTTGTAGGAAATAAAATTGTCTACAAAACATAATATTTATAAAATCGCTCTTGTTTTGCTTAGTTTTTGAGATATTTAAAAAAATGTAAAAAAAGGTGGGAATTTGTTTTTTTTTTTTTAAAATATCTCCACAAGCTAAAGGAGATACAATATCTTTGTATAAAAAATTTTTTGTACGAAATAGAATTTTCTATAAAAACCAGAATATTTGTAAAATCACTCTATCCTGCTTAGTTTATAAGATATAGTTAAAAAATGTAAAAAAAAAGGTGAGAATTTGTTTTTTATTTTTTAAAAATATCTCCACAAGTAAGGGAGATACAGTATCTTTTTATAAAAGCTTTTTTGTACGAAAAAAAATTTTCTATAAAACCCGAATACTTGCATAAATCGCTCTTTCTTTCTTAGTTTTTTGAGATAATTTAAAAAAAAGTAAAAAAAGGAAAAAATTTGTTTTTTATTGTTTAAAAATATCTCCACAAGTAAGGGAGATACAATATCTTTGTATATAAATCTTTTTTTTGATCGGAAATAAAATCGTCACCAAAACATAATACATGAAAAATCGCTTTATCATGCTTAGTTTTTAAGATATTTTTAAAAAATGTAAAGAAAGGTTGGAATTTGTTTTTATTTTTTAAAAGTATCTCCACAAGTAAGGGAGGTACAATATCTTTGTATATAACCTTTTAATGTAGGAAATAAAATTGTCTATAAAACATAATGCTTTGTAAAATCGCTCTTTCTTGCTTACTTTTTGAGATATTCTAAAAAATGTAAAAAAAAAGTGGGTATTTGTTTTTTATTTTTAAAAAATATCTCCACGAGTAAGGGATATACAATATCTTTGTATAAAAAACTTTTTGTAGGAAATAAAATTGTCTACAAAACATAATATTTGTAAAATCGCTCTATCAAGCTTAATTTTTGAGATGTTTTTAAAAAATACGAAACAAAGGTAGGAATTTGTCTTTTATTGTTTAAAAATATCTCCACAAGTAAGGGAGATACAATATCTTTGTATATAACTTTTTTGTCGGAAATAAAATTGTCTACAAAACATAATACTTGAAAAATCGCTCTATCATGCTTAGTTTTTGAGATATTTTAAAAAATGTAAAAAAAGGTGGGAATTTTTTTTTTTATTTTTTTAAAAGTATCTCCACAAGTAAGGGAGGTACAATATCTTTGTATATAACCTTTTATGTCGGAAATAAAATTGTCTATAAAACATAATATTTGAAAGATCGCTCTTTCTTGCTTAGTTATTGAGATATTCTAAAAAATGTAAAAAAAAGTGGGTGTTTGTTTTTTATTTTTTAAAAATGTCTCCACAAGTAAGGGAGATACAATATCTTTGTATAAAAACTTTTTTGTACGAAATAAAATTGTCTATAAAACATAATATTTGTAAAATCGCTCTATCCTGCTTAGTTTTTAAGATATTTTAAAAAATGTAAAAAAAGGTTGGAATTTGTTTTTTATTTTTTAAAAGTATCTCCACAAGTACGGGAGATACAATATCTTTGTATAAAACCTTTTATGTAGGAAATAAAATTGTCTACAAAACATAATATTTGTAAAATCGCTCTATCTTGCTTACTTTTTGAGATATTCTAAAAAATGTAAAAAAAAGTGGGTATTTGTTTTTTATTTTTTAAAAATATCTCCACGAGTAAGGGAGATACAATATCTTTGTATAAAAACTTTTTTGTAGGAAATAAAATTGTCTACAAAACATAATATTTGTAAAATCGCTCTATCATGCTTAGTTTTTGAGATATTTTAAAAAATGTAAAAC
Source organism: Polistes dominula (assembly GCF_049000335.1). Classification (NCBI taxonomy): domain Eukaryota; kingdom Metazoa; phylum Arthropoda; class Insecta; order Hymenoptera; family Vespidae; genus Polistes; species Polistes dominula. The sequence continues at coordinate 8,763 of NW_028301108.1, read as the reverse complement.
AAGGTAGGAATTTGTTTTTTATTGTTTAAAAATATCTCCACAAGTAAGGGAGATACAATATCTTTGTATATAACTTTTTTTGTCGGAAATAAAATTGTCTACAAAACATAATATTTGAAAAATCGCTCTATCATGCTTAGTTTTTGAGATATTTTAAAAAATGTAAAAAAAGGTAGGAATTTGTTTTTTATTTTTTTTAAAAGTATCTCCACAAGTAAGGGAGATACAATATCTTTGTATATAACCTTTTATGTAGGAAATAAAATTGTCTATAAAACATAATATTTGTAAAATCGCTCTATCTTGCTTAGTTTTTGAGATATTTTAAAAAATGTAAAAAAAAGTGGGTATTTGTTTTTTATTTTTTTAAAAATATCTCCACAAGTAAGGGAGATACAATATCTTTGTATAAAAACTTTTTTGTACGAAATAAAATTGTCTATAAAACATAATATTTGTAAAATCGCTCTATCCTGCTTAGTTTTTGAGATATTTTAAAAAATGTAAAAAAAGGTGGGAATTTGTTTTTTATTTTTTAAAAGTATCTCCACAAGTAAGGGAGGTACAATATCTTTGTATATAACCTTTTATGTAGGAAATAAAATTGTCTATAAAACATAATATTTGTAAAATCGCTCTATCTTGCTTAGTTTTTGAGATATTCTAAAAAATGTAAAAAAAAGTGGGTATTTGTTTTTTATTTTTTAAAAATATCTCAACAAATAAGGGAGATACAATATCTTTGTATAAAAACTTTTTTGTAGGAAATAAAATTGTCTACAAAACATAATATTTGTAAAATCGCTCTATCATGCTTAGTTTTTGAGATATTTTAAAAAATGTAAAAAAAGGTGGGAATTTGTTTTTTATTTTTTAAAAATATCTCCACAAGTAAGAGAGATACAATATCTTTGTATAAAATCTTTTTTGTAAGAAATAAAATTGTCTACAAAACATAATATTTGTAAAATCGCTCTATCATGCTTAGTTTTTGAGATATTTTAAAAAATGTAAAAAAAAGTGGGTATTTGTTTTTTATTTTTTAAAAATATCTCCACAAGTAAGGGAGATACAATATCTTTGTATAAAATCTTTTTTGTACGAAATAAAATTGTCTACAAAACATAATATTTGAAAAATCGCTCTATTATGCTTAGTTTTTGAGATATTTTAAAAAATGTAAAAAAAGGTGGGAATTTGTTTTTTATTTCTTAAAAATTTTTCGAAAAATAAGAAAGATAGAATATCTTTGTATGTAACCTTTTTTGTAGGAAATAAAATTGTCTACAAAACATAATATTTGTAAAATCGCTCTATCATGCTTAGTTTTTAGGATATTTTAAAAAATGTAAAAAAAGGTGGGAATTTGTTTTTTATTTCTTAAAAATTTTTCGAAAAATAAGAAAGATAGAATATCTTTGTATGTAACCTTTTTTGTAGGAAATAAAATTGTCTACAAAACATAATATTTGTAAAATCGCTCTATCATGCTTAGTTTTTAAGATATTTTAAAAAATGTAAAAATAGGTGGGAATTTGTTTTTTATTTTTTAAAAAGTATCTCCACAAGTAAGGGAGGTACAATATCTTTGTATATAACCTTTTATGTAGGAAATAAAATTGTCTATAAAACATAATATTTGTAAGATCGCTCTTTCTTGCTTACTTTTTGAGATATTCTAAAAAATGTAAAAAAAAGTGGGTATTTGTTTTTTATTTTTTAAAAATATCTCCACGAGTAAGGGAGATACAATATCTTTGTATAAAAACTTTTTTGTAGGAAATAAAATTGTCTACAAAACATAATATTAGTAAAATCGCTCTATCAAGCTTAATTTTTGAGATATTTTAAAAAATGTAAAACAAGGTAGGATTTTTTTTTTATTTTTTAAAAGTATCTCCACAAGTAAGGGAGGTACAATATCTTTGTATATAACCTTTTATGTAGGAAATAAAATTGTCTATAAAACATAATATTTGTAAGATCGCTCTTTCTTGCTTACTTTTTGAGATATTCTAAAAAATGTAAAAAAAAGTGGGTATTTGTTTTTTATTTTTTAAAAATATCTCAACGAGTAAGGGATATACAATATCTTTGTATAAAAACTTTTTTGTAGGAAATAAAATTGTCTACAAAACCTAATATTTGAAAAATCGCTCTATTATGCTTAGTTTTTGAGATATTTTTAAAAATGTAAAAAAAGGTGGGAATTTGTTTTTTATTTTTTTAAATGTATCTCCACAAGTAAGGGAGATACAATATCTTTGTATAAAAATCTTTTTTGTAAGAAATAAAATTGTCTACAAAACATAATATTTGTAAAATCGCTCTATCATGCTTAGGTTTTGAGATATTTTAAAAAATGTAAAAAAAAGTGGGTATTTGTTTTTTATTTTTTAAAAATATCTCCACAAGTAAGGGAGATACAATATCTTTGTATAAAATCTTTTTTGTACGAAATAAAATTGTCTACAAAACATAATATTTGAAAAATCGCTCTATTATGCTTAGTTTTTGAGATATTTTAAAAAATGTAAAAAAAGGTTGGAATTTGTTTTTTATTTCTTAAAAATTTTTCGAAAAATAAGAAAGATAGAATATCTTTGTATGTAACCTTTTTTGTAGGAAATAAAATTGTCTACAAAACATAATATTTGTAAAATCGCTCTATCATGCTTAGTTTTTAAGATATTTTAAAAAATGTAAAAAAAGGTGGGAATTTGTTTTTTATTTTTTAAAAATATTTCGAAAAATAAGAAAGATACAATATCTTTGTATGTAACCTTTTTTGTAAAAAATAAAATTGTCTAAAAAACATAATATTTGTAAAATCGCTCTATCATGCTTAGTTTTTGAGATATTTTGAAAAATGTAAAAAAAGGTGGAAATTTTTTTTTATTTCTTAAAAATATTTCGAAAAATAAGAAAGATACAATATCTTTGTATGTAAACTTTTTTGTAGGAAATAAAATTGTCAACAAAACATAATATTTGTAAAATCGCTCTATCTTGCTTAGTTTTTGAGATATTTTAAAAAATGTAAAAAAAAGTGGTTATTTGTTTTTTATTTTTTAAAAATATCTCCACAAGTAAGGGAGATACAATATCTTTGTATAAAAACTTTTTTGTACGAAATAAAATTGTCTATAAAACATATTATTTTTGAAATCGCTCTTTCTTGCTTAGTTTTTAAGAAAATTTAAAAAATGTAAAAAAAGGTGGGAATTTGTTTTTTATTTTTTAAAAATATTTCGAAAAATAAGAAAGATACAATATCTTTGTATGTAACCTTTTTTGTAAAAAATAAAATTGTCTAAAAAACATAATATTTGTAAAATCGCTCTATCATGCTTAGTTTTTGAGATATTTTAAAAAATGTAAAAAAAGGTGGGAATTTGTTTTTTATTTCTTAAAAATATTTCGAAAAATAAGAAAGATACAATATCTTTGTATGTAACCTTTTTTGTAGGAAATAAAATTGTCTACAAAACATAATATTTGTAAAATCGCTCTATCATGCTTAGTTTTTGAGATATTTTAAAAAATGTAAAAAAAGGTGGGAATTTGTTTTTTATTTTTTTAAAAATATTTTCGAAAAATAAGAAAGATACAATATCTTTGTATGTAACCTTTTTTGTAGGAAATAAAATTGTCTACAAAACATAATATTTGTAAAATCGCTCTATCTTGCTTAGTTTTTAAGATATTTTAAAAAATGTAAAAAAAGGTGGGAATTTGTTTTTTATTTTTTAAAAATATCTCCACAAGTAAGGGAGATACAATATCTTTGTATAAAAACTTTTTTGTACGAAATAAAATTGTCTACAAAACATAATATTTGTAAAATCGCTCTTTCTTGCTTAGTTTTTGAGATATTTTAAAAAATGTAAAAAAAAGTGGGAATTTGTTTTTTATTTTTTAAAAATATCTCGACAAGTAAGGGAGATACAATATCTTTGTATATAAACTTTTTTGTAGGAAATAAAATTGTCTACAAAACATAATATTTGAAAAATCGCTCTATCTATGCTTAGTTTTTGAGATATTTTAAAAAATGTAAAAAAAGGTGGATATTTGTTTTTTATTTTTTAAAAATATCTCCACAAGTAAGGGAGATACAATATCTTTGTATATAACCTTTTTTGTAGGAAATAAAATTGTCTACAAAACATAATATTTGTAAAATCGCTCTATCATGCTTAGTTTTTGAGATATTTTAAAAAATGTAAAAAAAGGTGGGAATTTGTTTTTTATTTTTTAAAAATATCTCCACAAGTAAGGGAGATACAATATCTTTGTATATAACCTTTTTTGTAGGAAATAAAATTGTCTACAAAACATAATATTTGAAAAATCGCTCTATCATGCTTAGTTTTTGAGATATTTTAAAAAATGTAAAAAAAGGTGGGAATTTGTTTTTTATTTTTTAAAAATATCTCCACAAGTAAGGGAGATACAATATCTTTGTATATAAAACTTTTTTGTAGGAAATAAAATTGTCTACAAAACATAATATTTGTAAAATCGCTCTATCTTGCTTAGTTTTTGAGATATTTTAAAAAATGTAAAAAAAAGTGGGAATTTGTTTTTTATTTTTTAAAAATATCTCGAAAAGTAAGGGAGATACAATATCTTTGTATAAAAACTTTTTTGTAGGAAATAAAATTGTCTACAAAACATAATATTTGAAAAATCGCTCTATCATGCTTAGTTTTTGAGATATTTTAAAAAATGTAAAAAAAGGTGGGAATTTGTTTTTTATTTTTTAAAAATATCTCGAAAAGTAAGAGAGATACAATATCTTTGTATGTAACCTTTTTTGTAGGAAATAAAATTGTCTACAAAACATAATATTTGTAAAATCGCTCTATCATGCTTAGTTTTTGAGATATTTTAAAAAATGTAAAAAAAGGTGGGAATTTGTTTTTTATTTTTTAAAAATATCTCCGAAAAGTAAGGGAGATACAATATCTTTGTATAAAATCTTTTTTGTACGAAATAAAATTGTCTACAAAACATAATATTTGTAAAATCGCTCTATCATGCTTAGTTTTTGAGATATTTTAAAAAATGTAAAAAAAGGTGGGAATTTGTTTTTTATTTTTTAAAAATATTTCGAAAAATAAGAAAGATACAATATCTTTGTATGTAACCTTTTTTGTAGGAAATAAAATTGTCTACAAAACATAATATTTGTAAAATCGCTCTATCATGCTTAGTTTTTAAGATATTTTAAAAAATGTAAAAAAAGGTGGGAATTTGTTTTTTATTTTTTAAAAATATTTCGAAAAATAAGAAAGATACAATATCTTTGTATGTAACCTTTTTTGTAGGAAATAAAATTGTCTACAAAACATAATATTTGTAAAATCGCTCTATCTTGCTTAGTTTTTGAGATATTTTAAAAAATGTAAAAAAAGGTGGGTATTTGTTTTTTATTTTTTAAAAATATCTCCACAAGTAAGGGAGATACAATATCTTTGTATAAAAACTTTTTTGTAGGAAATAAAATTGTCTACAAAACATAATATTTGTAAAATCGCTCTATCATGCTTAGTTTTTGAGATATTTTAAAAAATGTAAAAAAAAGTGGGAATTTGTTTTTTATTTTTTAAAAATATCTCGACAAGTAAGGGAGATACAATATCTTTGTATAAAACCTTTTTTGTAGGAAATAAAATTGTCTACAAAACATAATATTTGAAAAATCGCTCTATTATGCTTAGTTTTTGAGATATTTTAAAAAATGTAAAAAAAGGTGGGAATTTGTTTTTTATTTTTTAAAAATATTTCGAAAAATAAGAAAGATACAATATCTTTGTATGTAACCTTTTTTGTAGGAAATAAAATTGTCTACAAAACATAATATTTGTAAAATCGCTCTATCATGCTTAGTTTTTGAGATATTTTAAAAAATGTAAAAAAAGGTGGGAATTTGTTTTTTATTTTTTAAAAATATTTCGAAAAATAAGAAAGATACAATATCTTTGTATGTAACCTTTTTTGTAGGAAATAAAATTGTCTACAAAACATAATATTTGTAAAATCGCTCTATCATGCTTAGTTTTTGAGATATTTTAAAAAATGTAAAAAAAGGTGGGAATTTGTTTTTTATTTTTTAAAAATATCTCCACAAGTAAGGGAGATACAATATCTTTGTATAAAAACTTTTTTGTAGGAAATAAAATTGTCTACAAAACATAATATTTGTAAAATCGCTCTATCATGCTTAGTTTTTGAGATATTTTAAAAAATGTAAAAAAAGGTGGGAATTTGTTTTTTATTTTTTAAAAATATCTCCACAAGTAAGGGAGATACAATATCTTTGTATAAAAACTTTTTGTAGGAAATAAAATTGTATACAAAACATAATATTTGTAAAATCGCTCTATCATGCTTAGTTTTTGAGATATTTTAAAAAATGTAAAAAAAGGTGGGAATTTGTTTTTTATTTCTTAAAAATATCTCGAAAAATAAGAGAGATACAATATCTTTGTTTGTAACCTTTTTTGAAGGAAATAAAATTGTCTACAAAACATAATATTTGTAAAATCGCTCTTTCTTGCTTAGTTTTTGAGGTATTTTAAAAAATGTAAAAAAAGGTGGGAATTTGTTTTTTATTTTTTAAAAATATCTCCACAAGTAAGGGAGATACAATATCTTTGTATAAAAACTTTTTTGTAGGAAATAAAATTGTCTACAAAACATAATATTTGTAAAATCGCTCTATCATGCTTAGTTTTTGAGATATTTTAAAAAATGTAAAAAAAAGTGGGTATTTGTTTTTTATTTTTTAAAAATATCTCCACAAGTAAGGGAGATACAATATCTTCGTATAAAATCTTTTTTGTACGAAATAAAATTGTCTACAAAACATAATATTTGAAAAATCGCTCTATTATGCTTAGTTTTTGAGATATTTTAAAAAATGTAAAAAAAGGTGGGAATTTGTTTTTTATTTCTTAAAAATTTTTCGAAAAATAAGAAAGATAGAATATCTTTGTATGTAACCTTTTTTGTAGGAAATAAAATTGTCTACAAAACATAATATTTGTAAAATCGCTCTATCATGCTTAGTTTTTAAGATATTTTAAAAAATGTAAAAAAAGGTGGGAATTTGTTTTTTATTTTTTAAAAATATTTCGAAAAATAAGAAAGATACAATATCTTTGTATGTAACCTTTTTTGTAGGAAATAAAATTGTCTACAAAACATAATATTTGTAAAATCGCTCTATCTTGCTTAGTTTTTGAGATATTTTAAAAAATGTAAAAAAAGGTGGGAATTTGTTTTTGTTATTTTTTAAAAATATCTCCACAAGTAAGGGAGATACAATATCTTTGTATAAAAACTTTTTTTGTACGAAATAAAATTGTCTACAAAACATAATATTTGTAAAATCGCTCTATCATGCTTAGTTTTTGAGATATTTTAAAAAATGTAAAAAAAGGTGGGAATTTGTTTTTTATTTTTTAAAAATATCTCGAAAAATAAGAGAGATACAATATCTTTGTATGTAACCTTTTTTGTAGGAAATAAAATTGTCTACAAAACATAATATTTGTAAAATCGCTCTATCATGCTTAGTTTTTGAGATATTTTAAAAAATGTAAAAAAAGGTGGGAATTTGTTTTTTATTTTTTAAAAATATCTCCAAAAATAAGAGAGATACAATATCTTTGTATATAACCTTTTTTGTAGGAAATAAAATTGTATACAAAACATAATATTTGTAAAATCGCTCTTTCTTGCTTAGTTTTTGAGATATTTTAAAAAATGTAAAAAAAGGTAGGAATTTGTTTTTTATTTTTTAAAAATGTCTCCACAAGTACAGGAGATACAATATCTTTGTATAAAAACTTTTTTGTAGGAAATAGAATCGTCTACAAAACATAATATTTGTAAAATCGCTCTATACATGCTTAGTTTTTGAGATATTTTAAAAAATGTAAAAAAAGGTGGGATCTTGTTTTTTATTGTTTGAGAATATCTCAACAAGGTAAGGAAGATACAATATCTTTGTATATAACCTTTTATGTACGAAATAAAATTTTATATAAAACAAAATACCTGTAAAATCGTACTTTCTTTACTTAGTTTTTGAGGTATTCTAAAAAATGTAAAAAAAGGTGGGTGTTTGTTTTTTGTTATTTTCTAAAAATATCTCCACGAGTAAGGGAGATACAATATCTTTGTATGTAACCTTTTTTGTAGGAAATAAAATTGGCTACAAAACATAACATTTATAAAATCGCTTTATTATGCTTAGTTTTTGAGATCATTTTAAAAAAATGTAAAACAAGGTGCGAATTTGTTTTTTATTGTTTAAAATTATCTCCACAAGTAATGGAGATACAATATCTTTGTATAAAAACTTTTTTGTTTTAAATAAAATTGTCTATAAAACACAATATTTGTAGAATCGCTCTATCATGCTTAGGTTTTTGAGATATTTTTTAAAAATGTAAAACAAGGTTGGAATTTGTTTTTTATTTTTTTAAAATATCTTCACAAGTACAGGGAGGGACAAATATCTTCTTAGAAAACTTTTTTTGTAGGAAATAGGGGTATCTACAAAACATAATATTTGAAAAATCAATCTATTATACTTATTTTTTAAAGATATTTTAAAAAATGTAAAAAAAGGTGGGAATTTGTTATTTTATTTCTTAAAATTTTTTGGAAAAATAAGAAAGATAGAATATCTTTGTGTGTCAACCTTTTGCAAAAAATAGAATTGTGTACCTAACATATTAACTATTA
>NW_028301107.1:0-1671 GCF_049000335.1 Polistes dominula | reverse complement strand
TAAACTTGTTTGTCTAGAATAATATATTCTTTCATATAATATACATTAAAAAAGTAAAATTTTCAGAATGTGGTCTAGACAGAAAGAGTCTTTTTAAAACTTTAATAAATAAGAAAAGCAAATGAAATATTTTGGCCAAATAATTAGGAATATATTGTATTTTTCCGTGTAATCTGCAAAATATATGTTCTTCTTTATTGCATTTAAACAAGCATTTCTAGACACAGTTCTATCTTAACACATACAAAAGTAGCTGCGATTCTACAAATTGTTAGAAATAAAAAGTAAAAATCTGTGAAGAAATATAAAAAAATTCTATTGTACCTTATCCGTTTAAAAGGAAGAAGAGAAATTTAAGACCTCGTCGGCATATTAAAGAATCTCTTGATAATTCTGGTATGCTTAACAGATTTTGATTTTTCTTTATACGTTCTAACATACATCCTTAGATCACTTTTTCACTACACACACATTAAAAAAAAAAACAATATTCTAGAAATTGATTTTTAAAAAAAGATAAAGAAATCTTACGCCTTAGCTTGCAAAATATTTCATTATAAAAATCAATACATTAGAGAACCAATTTTTTCCTTTAAATACCCTCCTATTTATAATTTATAAAGAAATATACAGGTTCTCACAACGCTTAATGGACGGAAAGATCAAAGAAATAAACAGCTTTTTTTCAAATAAATAAAAGAAAGTAATATTATCTTGGAATTTAAGAGCATCCTTTGATGATTGTTAGTTATTTCAAATTAACGCGTTTAAACTTGACGCGTTCAGATACAAAAATACAATAACTTTTCTGAAAATATTAAAAGAGCCGCGATTCAAGAAATACATCTAAAAGATTGGAAAACCATCTTTGAATGAATATAGACAAATACTTTAGGGAACATTTTTCATGTCAGAAAAAAGAGAGATTTATGACATCGTCCGACTATTAAATAATCTATTCATGATTCTGAATAATCTCTATTAAATTCGTTTATGCTTAAATCGTTCGTACACGCATTACAAAAGCACTTTCACCATTACACATATGAAAAGAGCCGCGATGCTAATAAGTGATTAAAAAAAAAAAAGAAAAAAAACGTTGAACTTAACGTAGAAAAATATTTTTTGGAAACAAATATCCTTTCTGGTAATAAACTTGTTTGTCTAGAATAATATATTCTTTCATATAATATACATTAAAAAAGTAAAATTTTCAGAATGTGGTCTAGACAGAAAGAGTCTTTTTAAAACTTTAATAAATAAGAAAAGCAAATGAAATATTTTGGCCAAATAATTAGGAATATATTGTATTTTTCCGTGTAATCTGCAAAAGATATGTTCTTCTTTATTGCATTTAAACAAGCATTTCTAGACACAGTTCTATCTTAACACATACAAAAGTAGCTGCGATTCTACAAATTGTTAGAAATAAAAAGTAAAAATCTGTGAAGAAATATAAAAAAAATTCTATTGTACCTTATCCGTTTAAAAGGAAGAAGAGAAATTTAAGACCTCGTCGGCATATTAAAGAATCTCTTGATAATTCTGAGTATGCTTAACAGATTTTGATTTTTCTTAATACGTTCTAACATACATCCTTAGATCCCTTTTTCACTACACACACATTAAAAAAAAAACAAGATTCTAGAAATTGATTTTTAAAAAAAGATA
>NW_028301106.1:0-1731 GCF_049000335.1 Polistes dominula | reverse complement strand
TGTCACGTCCAGTGACGTCTAAATTCGAATTTCGTGCACTACACCAAAAAGTTTTAAATTTGGTAAACTCTGTCGTATTTGAATATTATTAGTCCGTTTGATTTTTGTGTAAAAGTAATTTGTTAAACTTTAGTTCGTGTAATTTTGCATGAAAATAGTTCTATGAGTACTATGTAAACCCTGCGAGATAAATTTTTCTTTTTGTATATATACATATATCTCCTACTATTTGTTTTAGTATATAAATTCGATACTTTGTATGTACATTAGTTATTAGATCAATTATAATGAATATTTTTCGTTCGCGCTAATGTACCTTATTTTCACGCTATATATATACTTAAATATTTGGTAATTATGCTTTTCTTTTCCATACTGTTATTATTCTTTGTAAGGATAATTCTGGATTTCCTATGAACGACCATCGATAAATTGTATTTTGTAGAATGGATAAATTGGAGTATTGAGAATCCATTGTCATTCATAGAGGAATCTTCAATACCGACAGTGTCGGTCGGTAACTAGTTTAGTCGATAAGTAAATGTCGGTAATACCGACATTGCGTTATTCCAGTACTGACTTATCGGTCGACGTTATAATGGAATGATTGTTTTTAAATTATTATTTCAATGTGCATAAAAATATTCATACTTTATTATATTCGTTACTCATAATCTGTCTGCACGTGCATTTTTGCTGACGGCGCAGTTCCAGGAGCTCGCGCTTGATAAAATTCCAATGTAACTGACACTTATCTTTCTTCGGAGAATTCGCGCTTGATAAAATTCCAATGTAAGTAATACTTATTTCTCTTCGAAGAATTCGCGCTTGATAAAATTCCAATGTAAGTAATACCTATTTCTCTTCGAAGAATTCGCGCTTGATAGTAACTAATATTTTTGTCAGCGAATTCTTCTCCTTGACTTGGGTCTCACGGTGTGGAAGTCAGTAGTGGAGGAAGCATTTTTGCGTAAGTGGGAGGAGTTCTCCCACTCTTCAGAAACAGACGCTTCTTGCGATGCCCCGTTCGTCCATGAAGTCCAGTCCACCATATACAGTAATTGAGTACGTGTCTAAGATTTGTCTAAAAGTAGTCTAGTTTTTTTACAGTAACTTTTTCTAAGTCCATTTATAAGTCCATCTTATATAATCATTTAGTACGTGACAAAAATTTGTCTTAAGTTTTGTTCTTGTACTCCAAGTGTACTTACAAAGTCCACCTTATATAATTATTGAGTACGTGTCTTAAGTTTGTCTAATGTTCGTCTAGTTTTGATTTTAATTATTATTATAATAATCTACTACTGCGTGTATCCAAATCTTGTGTTTGTTAAATATCGTGTGTGATCTGGTTCTATTATCAACGGTTTATGAATATTAACTTGGTATTTTGACTTAGCCTGATTTACAATCAGTTCATTTAAATTTTGTTACTAAGTTCTCTCTCTCTTGTTTAATAGAACTTTAGTCATTTTCTTCGAACATTTTATTCTTAGTTATTATTGTTATCATAAATCTTTGCAAGCCTAAGTCCTTTATTTATTACCAAGTTAATATTCCGTTAACATTGTTCATTAATAATTGTGTGTGTGTGCAACAAGGTGTTTATTGTGTAACAATTTAAATCTGAATTTAAATTTTAAAATATACTATATTGTTATTCTACATTGTGATTGTGATTTAACAACTGCAACCTTCCTTCAAACGCCAATTTCAGTCGGTATATTTGGA
>NW_028301105.1:0-26354 GCF_049000335.1 Polistes dominula | reverse complement strand
GTATGAGATATATGTATATATATAAAAAGAAAAATTTTTCTCGCAAGGTTTACATAGTACTTATAGAACTATTTTCACGCAAAATTATACAAACTAAAGTTTAACAAATTACTTTTACGCAAAAATTAAACAGACTAATAATATTCAAATACGACAGAGTTTACCAAATTTGAAACTTTTTGGTGTAGTGCACGAAATTCGAATTTAGACGTCACTGGACGTGACAGATGCAGTAAATATACAATTATCTTTAGATTGCTTTATAATGTTCAATAGTAATCTAACATTTCACCTGTAATTAAATCGATCATATATCACAAGTATTCATTTATAAAACATATACGAATCTTCTAATATATTAGAATCTAATCTTGTAATCACATAATTTTTCTTTAATCATGTCAAAATAAAGTAGAACTTTCATAATTTCTGAAAATTAGATATATTTTTTCACATAATTACTGTAACATATTCGATTTTTCATCATATTTTTCATATGTATTTTAACCAAAACTAAATATTTCGAAGATTAAAACATCGGATTTTTGTAGACTAACATATTTTTCTCTGATGCAGTAAATATACAAACATCTTTAGATTGCTGTATAATGTTCAAAAGTAATCTAACATTTTACTTGTAATTAAATCGATCATATATCACAAATATTCATTTATAAAACATATACAAATCTCCTAATCTATTAGAATCTATTTCTTGTAATCTTATAATTTTTCTTTAATCATGTCAAGATACAGTAAAACTTTTATATTTTCCGCAAATTAGATACATTTTTTCACATAATAACTGTAACTTACTCGATTTTTCATCATATTTTTTATATGTATTTTTAACAAAACTAAATATTTCGAAGATTAAAACATCGGATTTTTGTAGACTAACATATTCTTCTATGATGCAGTAAATATACAAACATGTTTAGATTGCTGTATAATGTACAATAGTAATCTATCATTTTCTATTTAATTAAGTCGATCTTATATATCAAATAAACAATTCATTAAAAATATAAGAATCTTCTATTATATTAGGATCTAATTCTTGTAATCTTATAATTTTTCTTTAATCATGTCAAGATACAGTAAAACTTTTATAATTTCCGCAAATAAAATATATTTTTTTACATAATAACTGTAACTTATTCGATTTTTCATCATATTTTTCATATGTATTTTAACCAAAACTAAATATTTCGAAGATTAAAACATCGGATTTTTGTAGACTAACATATTTTTCTATGATGCAGTAAATATACAAACATCTTTAGATTGCTGTATAATGTTCAATAGTAATCTAACATTTTACTTGTAATTAAATCGATCATATATCACAAATATTCATTAATAAAACATATACGAATCTCTTAATATATTAGAATCTAATCTTGTAATCACATAATTTTTCTTTAATCATGTCAAGATAAAGTAGAACTTTTATAATTTCTGAAAATTAGATATATTTTTTCACATAATAACTGTAATTTAATCGATTTTTCATCATAGGTTGCATATATATAAATTTAAAAAGACGAAATATTCTGAAGATTAGGACATCGGATTTTTGTAGACTAACAAATTTTTCTATGATGCAGTAAATATACAATTATCTTTAGATTGCTTTATAATGTTCAATAGTAATCTAACATTTCACCTGTAATTAAATCGATCATATATCACAAGTATTCATTTATAAAACATATACGAATCTCCTAATATATTAGAATCTAATCGTGTAATCACATAATTTTTCTTTAATCATGTCAAAATAAAGTAGAACTTTCATAATTTCTGAAAATTAGATATATTTTTTCACATAATTACTGTAACTTATTCGATTTTTCATCATATTTTTTATATGTATTTTTAACAAAACTAAATATTTCGAAGATTAAAACATCGGATTTTATTAGACTAACATATTTTTCTATGATGCAGTATATATATGAACATCTTTAGATTGCTGTATAATGTACAATAGTAATCTAACATTTCACCTGTAATTAAATCGATCATATATCACAAGTATTCATTTATAAAAGATATACGAATCTCCTAATATATTAGAATCTAATTCTTGTAATCTTTTAATTTTTCTTTTATCATGTCAAGATACAGTAAAACTTTTATAGTTTCCGCAAATTAGATACATTTTCTCACATAATAACTGTAACTTATTCCATTTTTCATCATATTTTTTATATGTATTTTTAACAAAACTAAATATTTCGAAGATTAAAAAATCGGATTTTGGTAGACTAACATATTTTTCTATGATGCAGTATATATACGAACATCTTTAGATTGCGGTATAATGTACAATAGTAATCTATCATTTTCCATTTAATTAAGTCGATCTTATATCTCAAATAAACAAATCATTAAAGATATAAGAATCTTCCATTATATTAGAATCTAATTCTTGTAATCTTATAATTTTTCTTTAATCATGTCAAGATACAGTAAAACTTTTATAATTTCCGCAAATAATATATATTTTTATACATAATAACTGTAACTTATTCGATTTTTCATCATATTTTTCATATGTATTTTAACCAAAACTAAATATTTCGAAGATTAAAACATCGGATTTTTGTAGACTAACATATTTTTCTATGATGCAGTAAATATACAACCATCTTTAGATTGCTTTATAATGTTCAATAGTAATCTAAAATTTTACTTGTAATTAAGTCGATCATATATCACAAATATTAATTTATAAAACATATTCGAATCTACTAATCTATTAGAATCTATTTCTTGTAATCTTATAATTTTTCTTTAATCATGTCAAGATACAGTAAAACTTTTATATTTTCCGCAAATTAGATACATTTTTTCACATAATAACTGTAACTTACTCGATTTTTCATCATATTTTTTATATGTATTTTTAACAAAACTAAATATTTCGAAGATTAAAACATCGGATTTTTGTAGACTAACATATTCTTCTATGATGCAGTAAATATACAAACATGTTTAGATTGCTGTATAATGTGCAATAGTAATCTATCATTTTCCATTTAATTATGTCGATCTTATATCTCAAATAAACAAATCATTAAAGATATAAGAATCTTCTATTATATTAGAATCTAATTCTTGTAATCTTATAATTTTTCTTTAATTATGTCAAGATACAGTAAAACTTTTATAATTTCCGCAAATTAGATACATTTTCTCACATAATAACTGTAATTTAATCGATTTTTCATCATAGGTTGCATATATATAAATTTAAAAAGACGAAATATTCTGAAGATTAGGACATCGGATTTTTGTAGACTAACAAATTTTTTTATGATGTAGTAAATATACAATTATCTTTAGATTGCTGTATAATGTACAATAGTAATCTAACATTTTACTTGTAATTAAATCGCACATATATCACAAATATTCATTTATAAAACATATACGAATCTCCTAATATATTAGAATCTAATCTTGTAATCACATAATTTTTCTTTAATCATGTCAAGCTAAAGTAGAACTTTTATAATATCTGAAAATTAGATATATTTTTTCACATAATAACTTTAATTTAATCGATTTTACATCATAGGTGGCATATATATATTTAAAAAGACGAAATATTTTAAAGATTAGGACATCGGATTTTTGTAGACTAACAAATTTTTCTATGATGCAGTAAATATACAATTATCTTTAGATTGCTGTATAATGTTCAATAGTAATCTAACATTTTACTTGTAATTAAATCGATCATATATCACATATATTCATTTATAAAACATATACGAAACTCCTAATATATTAGAATCTAATCTTGTAATCACATAATTTTTCTTTAATCATGTCAAGATAAAGTAGAACTTTTATAATTTCTGAAAATTAGATATATTTTTTCACATAATTACTGTAACTTAATCGATTTTTCATCATATTTTTTATATGTATTTTTAACAAAACTAAATATTTCGAAGATTAAAACATCGGATTTTATTAGACTAACATATTTTTCTATGATGCAGTATATATATGAACATCTTTAGATTGCTGTATAATGTTCAATAGTAATCTAACATTTTACTTCTAATTAAATCGATCATATATCACAAATATTCATTTATAAAACATATACGAATCTCCTAATATATTAGAATCTAATCTTGTAATCACATAATTTTTCTTTAATCATGTCAAGATAAAGTAGAACTTTTATAATTTCTGAAAATTAGATATATTTTTTCACATAATAACTGTAATTTAATCGATTTTTCATCATAGGTTGCATATATATAAATTTAAAAAGACGAAATATTCTGAAGATTAGGACATCGGATTTTTGTAGACTAACAAATTTTTCTATGATGTGTTACGTCTCGAGAAGAGATTTCACGAGTGGCCGTTGTCACCAGTTCTTACTTGAAGAGTAAGAACGAATTTAGAGATTTCTCAACCGGTCACGACTTTGCAGTCGTTTACTCGGATAAGAGAAAGAAAGTTAATGCCTGTTTTTGGGTCAGCCTGCTAATCCAGTACTTTACCCGGGATAGGCTTTACTCGCGGATACCGGAGCGTCGGACGTCAATATGTCAAAGAAAACTCAACCCTGGATGTTAACCAAATCTTTAATTCTTACCTGGTTTCCGGTGCTGGCCAATGGGAGATGCAATCCAAATAACCGACTGAAATTGGCGTTTGAAGGAAGGGTGCAGTTGTTAAATCACAATCACAATGTAGAATAACAATATAGTATATTTTTAAAATTTAAATTCAGATTTAAATTGTTACACAATAAACACCTTGTTGCACACACACACAATTATTAATGAACAATGTTGACGGAATATTAACTTGGTAACAAATAAAGGACTTAGGCTTGCCAAGATTTATAATAGCGATAATAATTAAGAATAAAATGTTCAAAGTCAATGACTAAGTTCTATTAACAAGAGAGAGAGAACTTAGTAACAAAATTTAAATAAATTGATTGTAAATCGACCTAAGTTAAAATACCAAGTTAATATTCATAAATCGTCAATAATCGAATAAGATCACACCAGGCAAATGCCGTTCAACTCACGAACACACGATTTAGATATACGCAGTAGTAGATTAATATAATAATACTAAAAATCAAAACTAAACGAACATTAGACAAATTTAAGAAACGTACTTAATAATTATATAAGGTGGACTTTATAAGTACACTTGGAGTACTAGAACAAAACTTAAGACAAATTTTTGACAAGTACCAAATGATTATATGAGATGGACTTATAAATGGACTTAGAAAATTATTACAAAACTACTCTTAGAAAAATCTTAGACAAATCTTAGACAAATCTTAGACAAATCTTAGACACGTACTCGATGATAATTTAAGGTGGACTTTATAAGTACACTTGGAGTACCAGAACAAAACTAGACAATTCTTAGACAAATTTTGACACGTACTTAATAACGATATAAGGTGGACTGACTTCGTGGACGAACGTAGCATCGCAAGAAGCGTCCGTTTCGGAAGAGTGGGAGTACCTCCCACTTACGCAAAAATGCTTCCTCCACTACTGACTCCCACACCGTGAGACCCAAGTCAAGGAGAAGAATTCGCTGACAAAATATTAGTTACTATCAAGCGCGAATTCTTCGAAGAGAAATAGGTATTACTTACATTGGAATTTTATCAAGCGCGAATTCTTAGAAGAGAAATTAGTATTACTTACATTGGAATTTTATCAAGCGCGAATTCTCCGAAGAAAGATAAGTGTCAGTTACATTGGAATGTTATCAAGCGCGAGCTCCTGGGACTGCGCCGTCAGCAAAAATGCACGTGCAGACAGAATATGAGTAACGAATATAATATAATAAAGTATGAATATTTTATGCACATTGAAATAATAATTTAAAAACAATCATTCCATTATAACGTCGACCGATAAGTCAGTACTGGAAGAACGCAATGTCGGTATTACCGACATTTACTTATCGACTAAACTAGTTACCGACCGACACTGTCGGTAATGCAGATTTCTCTATGAACGACAATGGATTCTCAATACTCTAATTTATCCACTCTACAAAATACAATTTATCGATGGTCGTTCATAGGAAATACAGAATTATCTTTACATAGTATAATAACAATATGGAAAAGAAAAGCATAATTACCAAATATTTAAGTATATATAGCGTGAAAATAAGGTACATTAGCGCGAACGAAAATGATCTATTATAATTGATCTAATAACTAATGTACATACAAAGTATCGAATTTATATACTAAAACAAACAGTATGAGATATATGTATATATATAAAAAGAAAAATTTTTCTCGCAAGGTTTACATAGTACTTATAGAACTATTTTCACGCAAAATTATACAAACTAAAGTTTAACAAATTACTTTTACGCAAAAATTAAACAGACTAATAATATTCAAATACGACAGAGTTTACCAAATTTGAAACTTTTTGGTGTAGTGCACGAAATTCGAATTTAGACGTCACTGGACGTGACAGATGCAGTAAATATACAATTATCTTTAGATTGCTTTATAATGTTCAATAGTAATCTAACATTTCACCTGTAATTAAATCGATCATATATCACAAGTATTCATTTATAAAACATATACGAATCTTCTAATATATTAGAATCTAATCTTGTAATCACATAATTTTTCTTTAATCATGTCAAAATAAAGTAGAACTTTCATAATTTCTGAAAATTAGATATATTTTTTCACATAATTACTGTAACATATTCGATTTTTCATCATATTTTTCATATGTATTTTAACCAAAACTAAATATTTCGAAGATTAAAACATCGGATTTTTGTAGACTAACATATTTTTCTCTGATGCAGTAAATATACAAACATCTTTAGATTGCTGTATAATGTTCAATAGTAATCTAACATTTTACTTGTAATTAAATCGATCATATATCACAAATATTCATTTATAAAACATATACAAATCTCCTAATCTATTAGAATCTAATCTTGTAATCACATAATTTTTCTTTAATCATGTCAAAATAAAGTAGAACTTTTATATTTTTCGCAAATTAGATACATTTTTTCACATAATAACTGTAACTTACTCGATTTTTCATCATATTTTTTATATGTATTTTTAACAAAACTAAATATTTCGAAGATTGAAACATCGGATTTTTGTAGACTAACATATTCTTCTATGATGCAGTAAATATACAAACATGTTTAGATTGCTGTATAATGTACAATAGTAATCTATCATTTTCTATTTAATTAAGTCGATCTTATATATCAAATAAACAATACATTAAAAATATAAGAATCTTCTATTATATAAGGATCTAATTCTTGTAATCTTATAATTTTTCTTTAATCATGTCAAGATACAGTAAAACTTTTATAATTTCCGCAAATAAAATATATTTTTTTACATAATAACTGTAACTTATTCGATTTTTCATCATATTTTTCATATGTATTTTAACCAAAACTAAATATTTCGAAAATTAAAACATTGGATTTTTGTAGACTAACATATTTTTATATGATGCAGTAAATATACAAACATCTTTAGTTTGCTGTATAATGTTCAATAGTAATCTAAAATTTTTCTTGTAATTAAATCGAACATATATCACAAATATTCATTTATAAAACATATACGAATCTCTTAATATATTAGAATCTAATCATGTAATCACATAATTTTTTTTAATCATGTCAAGATAAAGTAGAACTTTTTCAATTTCTGAAAATTAGATATATTTTTTCACATAATAACTTTAATTTAATCGATTTTTCATCATAGGTTGCATATATATATTTAAAAAGACGAAATATTTTAAAGATTAGGACATCGGATTTTTGTAGACTAACAAATTTT
The DNA here is from genome assembly GCF_049000335.1 of Polistes dominula. Taxonomy (NCBI): domain Eukaryota; kingdom Metazoa; phylum Arthropoda; class Insecta; order Hymenoptera; family Vespidae; genus Polistes; species Polistes dominula. The sequence goes on along the minus strand of NW_028301105.1, from coordinate 18,475 downwards.
TCTATGATGCAGTAAATATACAATTATCTTTAGATTGCTGTATAATGTTCAATAGTAATCTAACATTTTACTTGTAATTAAATCGATCATATATCACAAATATTCATTTATAAAACATATAGGAATCTCCTAATATATTAGAATCTAATCTTGTAATCACATAATTTTTCTTTAATCATGTCAAGATAAAGTAGAACTTTCATAATTTCTGAAAATTAGATATATTTTTTCACATAATTACTGTAACTTATTCGATTTTTCATCATATTTTTCATATGTATTTTAACCAAAACTAAATATTTCGAAGATTAAAACATCGGATTTTTGTAGACTAACATATTTTTCTATGATGCAGTAAATATACAACCATCTTTAGATTGCTTTATAATGTTCAATAGTAATCTAAAATTTTACTTGTAATTAAGTCGATCATATATCACAAATATTAATTTATAAAACATATTCGAATCTACTAATCTATTATAATCTATTTCTTGTAATCTTATAATTTTTCTTTAATCATGTCAAGATACAGTAAAACTTTTATATTTTCCGCAAATTAGATACATTTTTTCACATAATAACTGTAACTTACTCGATTTTTCATCATATTTTTTATATGTATTTTTAACAAAACTAAATATTTCGAAGATTAAAACATCGGATTTTTGTAGACTAACATATTCTTCTATGATGCAGTAAATATACAAACATGTTTAGATTGCTGTATAATGTGCAATAGTAATCTATCATTTTCCATTTAATTATGTCGATCTTATATCTCAAATAAACAAATCATTAAAGATATAAGAATCTTCTATTATATTAGAATCTAATTCTTGTAATCTTATAATTTTTCTTTAATTATGTCAAGATACAGTAAAACTTTTATAATTTCCGCAAATTAGATACATTTTCTCACATAATAACTGTAATTTAATCGATTTTTCATCATAGGTTGCATATATATAAATTTAAAAAGACGAAATATTCTGAAGATTAGGACATCGGATTTTTGTAGACTAACAAATTTTTTTATGATGTAGTAAATATACAATTATCTTTAGATTGCTGTATAATGTACAATAGTAATCTAACATTTTACTTGTAATTAAATCGAACATATATCACAAATATTCATTTATAAAACATATACGAATCTCCTAATATATTAGAATCTAATCTTGTAATCACATAATTTTTCTTTAATCATGTCAAGCTAAAGTAGAACTTTTATAATATCTGAAAATTAGATATATTTTTTCACATAATAACTTTAATTTAATCGATTTTACATCATAGGTTGCATATATATATTTAAAAAGACGAAATATTTTAAATATTAGGACATCGGATTTTTGTAGACTAACAAATTTTTCTATGATGCAGTAAATATACAATTATCTTTAGATTGCTGTATAATGTTCAATAGTAATCTAACATTTTACTTGTAATTAAATCGATCATATATCACAAATATTCATTTATAAAACATATACGAAACTCCTAATATATTAGAATCTAATCTTGTAATCACATAATTTTTCTTTAATCATGTCAAGATAAAGTAGAACTTTTATAATTTCTGAAAATTAGATATATTTTTTCACATAATTACTGTAACTTAATCGATTTTTCATCATATTTTTTATATGTATTTTTAACAAAACTAAATATTTCGAAGATTAAAACATCGGATTTTATTAGACTAACATATTTTTCTATGATGCAGTATATATATGAACATCTTTAGATTGCTGTATAATGTTCAATAGTAATCTAACATTTTACTTGTAATTAAATCGATCATATATCACAAATATTCATTTATAAAACATATACAAATCTCCTAATCTATTAGAATCTATTTCTTGTAATCTTATAATTTTTCTTTAATCATGTCAAGATACAGTAAAACTTTTATATTTTCCGCAAATTAGATACATTTTTTCACATAATAACTGTAACTTACTCGATTTTTCATCATATTTTTTATATGTATTTTTAACAAAACTAAATATTTCGAAGATTAAAACATCGGATTTTTGTAGACTAACATATTCTTCTATGATGCAGTAAATATACAAACATGTTTAGATTGCTGTATAATGTACAATAGTAATCTATCATTTTCTATTTAATTAAGTCGATCTTATATATCAAATAAACAATTCATTAAAAATATAAGAATCTTCTATTATATTAGGATCTAATTCTTGTAATCTTATAATTTTTCTTTAATCATGTCAAAATAAAGTAGAACTTTCATAATTTCTGAAAATTAGATATATTTTTTCACATAATTACTGTAACTTATTCGATTTTTCATCATATTTTTCATATGTATTTTAACCAAAACTAAATATTTCGAAGATTAAAACATCGGATTTTTGTAGACTAACATATTTTTCTCTGATGCAGTAAATATACAAACATCTTTAGATTGCTGTATAATGTTCAATAGTAATCTAACATTTTACTTGTAATTAAATCGATCATATATCACAAATATTCATTTATAAAACATATACGAATCTCCTAATCTATTAGAATCTATTTCTTGTAATCTTATAATTTTTCTTTAATCATTTCAAGATACAGTAAAACTTTTATATTTTCCGCAAATTAGATACATTTTTTCACATATTAACTGTAACTTACTCGATTTTTCATCATATTTTTTATATGTATTTTTAACAAAACTAAATATTTCGAAGATTAAAACATCGGATTTTATTAGACTAACATATTTTTCTCTGATGCAGTAAATATACAAACATCTTTAGATTGCTGTATAATGTTCAATAGTAATCTAACATTTTACTTGTAATTAAATCGATCATATATCACAAATATTAATATATAAAACATATACGAATCTACTAATCTATTAGAATCTATTTCTTGTAATCTTATAATTTGTCTTTAATCATGTCAAGATACAGTAAAACTTTTATATTTTCCGCAAATTAGATACATTTTTTCACATAATAACTGTAACTTACTCGATTTTTCATCATATTTTTTATATGTATTTTTAACAAAACTAAATATTTCGAAGATTAAAACATCGGATTTTTGTAGACTAACATATTCTTCTATGATGCAGTAAATATACAAACATGTTTAGATTGCTGTATAATGTACAATACTAATCTATCATTTTCCATTTAATTAAGTCGATCTTATATCTCAAATAAACAAATCATTAAAGATATAAGAATCTTCTATTATATTAGAATCTAATTCTTGTAATCTTATAATTTTTCTTTAATCATGTCAAGATACAGTAAATCTTTTATAATTTCGGCAAATTGGATACATTTTCTCACATAATAACTGTAATTTAATTGATTTTTCATCATAGGTTGCATATATATATATTTAAAAAGACAAAATATTCTGAAGATAAGGACATCGGATTTTTGTAGACTAACAAATTTTTTTATGATGCAGTAAATATACAATTATCCTTAGATTGCTGTATAATGTACAATAGTAATCTAACATTTTACTTGTAATTAAATCGAACATATATCACAAATATTCATTTATAAAACATATACGAATCTCCTAATATATTAGAATCTAATCTTGTAATCACATAATTTTTCTTTAATCATGTCAAGCTAAAGTAGAACTTTTATAATATCTGAAAATTAGATATATTTTTTCACATAATAATTTTAATTTAATCGATTTTACATCATAGGTTGCATATATATATTTAAAAAGACGAAATTTTTTAAAGATTAGGACATCGGATTTTTGTAGACTAACAAATTTTTCTATGATGCAGTAAATATACAATTATCTTTAGATTGCTGTATAATGTTCAATAGTAATCTAACATTTTACTTGTAATTAAATCGATCATATATCACAAATATTCATTTATAAAACATATACGAAACTCCTAATATATTAGAATCTAATCTTGTAATCACATAATTTTTCTTTAATCATGTCAAGATAAAGAAGAACTTTTATAATTTCCGCAAATAAAATATATTTTTTTACATAATAACTGTAACTTATTCGATTTTTCATCATATTTTTCATATGTATTTTAACCAAAACTAAATATTTCGAAGATTAAAACATCGGATTTTTGTAGACTAACAAATTTTTCTATGATGCAGTAAATATACAATTATCTTTAGATTGCTTTATAATGTTCAATAGTAATCTAACATTTCACCTGTAATTAAATCGATCATATATCACAAGTATTCATTTATAAAACATATACGAATCTCCTAATATATTAGAATCTAATCTTGTAATCACATAATTTTTCTTTAATCCTGTCAAAATAAAGTAGAACTTTCATAATTTCTGAAAATTAGATATATTTTTTCACATAATTACTGTAACTTATTCGATTTTTCATCATATTTTTCATATGTATTTTAACCAAAACTAAATATTTCGAAGATTAAAACATCGGATTTTTGTAGACTAACATATTTTTCTCTGATGCAGTAAATATACAAACATCTTTAGATTGCTGTATAATGTACAATGGTAATCTATCATTTTCTATTTAATTAATTTCAATCAAATATATCAAATAAACAATTAATTAAAGATATAAGAATCTCCTAGTATATTAGAATCTAATTCTTGTAATCTTATAATTTTTCTTTAATCGTGTCAAAATATAGTAAAACTTTTATAATTTCCGAAAATAAAATATATTTTTTACATAATAACTGTAACTTATTCGATTTTTCATCATATTTTTCATATGTATTTTTAACAAAACTAAATATTTCGAAGATTAAAAATCGGATTTTTGTAGACTAACAAATTTTTCTATGATGCAGTAAATATACAATTATCTTTAGATTGCTGTATAATGTACAATAGTAATCTAACATTTTACTTGTAATTAAATCGAACATATATCACAAATATTCATTTATAAAACATATACGAATCTCCTAATATATTAAATTTAATCTTGTAATCACATAATTTTTCTTTAATCATGTCAAGATAAAGTAGAACTTTTATAATTTCTGAAAATTAGATATATTTTTTCACATAATAACTTTAATTTAATCGATTTTTCATCATAGGTTGCATATATATATTTAAAAAGACGAAATATTTTAAAGATTAGGACATCGGATTTTTGTAGACTAAAAATTTTCTATGATGCAGTAAATATACAATTATCTTTAGATTGCTGTATAATGTTCAATAGTAATCTAACATTTTACTTGTAATTAAATCGATCATATATCACAAATATTCATTTATAGTTACAGTTATTATGTAAAAAAATATATTTTATTTTCGGAAATTATAAAAGTTTTACTATATTTTGACACGATTAAAGAAAAATTATAAGATTACAAGAATTAGATTCTAATATACTAGGAGATTCTTATATCTTTAATTAATTGTTTATTTGATATATTTGATTGACTTAATTAAATAGAAAATGATAGATTACCATTGTACATTATACAGCAATCTAAAGATGTTTGTATATTTACTGCATCATAGAAAAATATGTTAGTCTACAAAAATCCGATGTTTTAATCTTCGAAATATTTAGTTTTGTTAAAAATACATATAAAAAATAAGATGAAAAATCGAATAAGTTACAGTAATTATGTGAAAAAATGTATTAAATTTGCGGAAACTATAAAAGTTTTACTGTATCTTGACATGATTAAAGAAAAATTATAAGATTACAAGAATTAAATTCTAATATATTAGGAGATTCGTATATCTTTTATAAATGAATACTTGTGATATATGATCGATTTAATTACAAGTAAAATTTTAGATTACTATTGAACATTATAAAGCAATCTAAAGATGGTTGTATATTTACTGCATCATAGAAAAATATGTTAGTCTACAAAAATCCGATGTTTCAATCTTCGAAATATTTAGTTTTGGTTAAAATACATATGAAAAATATGATGAAAAATCGAATAAGTTACAGTTATTATGTAAAAAAATATATATTATTTGCGGAAATTATAAAAGTTTTACTGTATCTTGACATGATTAAAGAAAAATTATAAGATTACAAGAATTAGATTCTAATATAATGGAAGATTCTTATATCTTTAATGATTTGTTTATTTGAGATATAAGATCGACTTAATTAAATGGAAAATGATAGATTACTATTGTACATTATACCGCAATCTAAAGATGTTCGTATGTATACTGCATCATAGAAAAATATGTTAGTCTACCAAAATCCGATTTTTTAATCTTCGAAATATTTAGTTTTGTTAAAAATACATATAAAAAATATGATGAAAAATGGAATAAGTTACAGTTATTATGTGAAAAAATGTATCTAATTTGCGGAAACTATAAAAGTTTTACTGTATCTTGACATGATTAAAGAAAAATTAAAAGATTACAAGAATTAGATTCTAATATATTAGGAGATTCGTATATCTTTTATATGTCACGTCCAGTGACGTCTAAATTCGAATTTCGTGCACTACACCCAAAAGTTTTAAATTTGGTAAACTCTGTCGTATTTTAATATTATTAGTCTGTTTAATTTTCGCGTAAAAGTAATTTGTTAAACTTTAGTTCGTATAATTTTGCGTGAAAATAGTTCTATAAGTACTATGTAAACCTTGCGAGAAAAATTTTTCTTTTTACATATATATATATATATCTCATACTGTTTGTTTTAGTATATAAATTCGATACTTTGTATGTACATTAGTTATTAGATCTGTTACGTCTCGAGAAGAGATTTCACGAGTGGCCGCTGTCACCAGTTCTTACTTGAAGAGTAAGAACAAATTTAGAGATTTCTCAACCGGTCACGACCTTGCAGTCGTTTACTCGGATAAGAGAAGGAAAGTCAATGCCTGTTTTTGGGTCAGCCTGCTTATCCAGTACTTTACCCGGGATAGGCTTTACTCGCGGATACCGGAGCGTCGGACGTCAATATGTCAAAGAAAACTCAACCCTGGATGTTAACCAAATCTTTAATTCTTACCTGGTTTCCGGTGCTGGCCAATGGGAGATGCAATCCAAATATGCTGACTGAAATTGGCGTTTGAAGGAAGGGTGCAGTTGTTAAATCACAATCACAATGTAGAATAACAATATAGTATATTTTAAAATTTAAATTTAGATTTAAATTGTTACACAATAAACACCTTGTTGCACACACACACAATTATTAATAAACAATGTTGACGGAATATTAATTTGGTAATAAATAAATGACTTAGGCTTGCCAAGATTTTTAATAGCAATAATAACTAAGAATAAAATGTTCAAAGTCAATGAATAAGTTCTATTAAACAAGAGAGAGAGAGAACTTAGTAACAAAATTTAAATAAATTGATTGTAAATCAACCTAAGTTAAAAATACCAAGTTAATATTCATAAATCGTCGATAATCGAATAAGATCACACCAGGCAAATGCCGTTCAACTCACGAACACACGATTTAGACATACGCAGTAGTAGATTAATATAATATTACTTAAAATCAAAACTAAACGAACATCAGACAAATTTAAGAAACGTACTCAATAATTATATAAGGTGGACTTTATAAGTACACTTGTAGTACTAGAACAAAACTTAAGACAAATTTTGACAAGTACCAAATGATTATATGAGATGGACTTATAAATGGACTTAGAAAAATATTACAAAACTAGACTACTCTTAGACAAATCTTAGACACGTACTCAATTACTGTATATGGTGGACTGACTTCATGGACGAACGTAGCATCGCAAGAAGCGTCCGTTTCGGAAGAGTGGGAGTACCTCCTACTTACGCAAAAATGCTTCCTCCACTACTGACTTCCACACCGTGAGACCCAAGTCAAGGAGAAGAATTCGCTGACAAAAATATTAGTTACTATCAAGCGCGAATTCTTCGAAGAGAAATAGGTATTACTTACATTAGAATTTTATCAAGCGCGAATTCTTCGAAGAGAAATAAGTATTACTTACATTGGAATTTTATCAAGTGCGAATTCTCCGAAGAAAGATAAGTGTCAGTTACATTGGAATGTTATCAAGCGCGAGCTCCTGGGACTGCGCCGTCAGCAAAAATGCACGTGCAGACAGAATATGAGTAACGAATATAATATAATAAAGTATGAATATTTTATGCACATTGAAATAATAAATTAAAAGCAATCATTCCAATATAACGTCGACCGATAAGTCAGTACTGGAAGAACGCAATGTCGGTATTACCGACATTTACTTATCAACTAAACTAGTTACCGACCGACACTGTCGGTAATGCAGATTCCTCTATGAACGACAATGGATTCTCAATACTTCAATTTATCCATTCTACAAAATACAATTTATCGATGGTCGTTCATAGGAAATACAGAATTATCTTTACAAAGAATAATAACAATATGGAAAAGAAAAGCATTATTACCAAATATTTAAGTGTGAAAATAAGGTACATTAGCGCGAACGAAAATGATCTATTATAATTGATCTAATAACTAATGTACATACAAAGTATCGAATTTATATACTAAAACAAACAGTATGAAATATATGTATATATATAAAAAGAAAAATTTATCTCGCAGGGTTTACATAGTACTTATAGAACTATTTTCACTCAAAATTATACGAACTAAAGTTTAACAAATTACTTTTACGCAAAAATTAAACAGACTAATAATATTCAAATACGACAGAGTTTACCAAATTTAAAATTTTTGGGTGTAGTGCACGAAATTCGAATTTAGACGTCACTGGACGTGACACCTCCCCCCTTAAGAAGAAGAACCATGGGATTTACTCCCGTGGTCTTCGCAACGAACGAAATTTCTGAGTGATTTCGTCATCCATATGAAATTGAACCCGCTTACCAGGTGTATTTTCTGTCTGGCAGCCTCTCGAATCCAAGGTAGGTTGGGCGGCCCCGGAGTCACCGCTTGAAGATTCTGGTGTCTCCGTGCGCACCGACCGAAGTTCAATTCCATTGTCCGAATTTTGAGTGGGCCGAGCATCCTTCCCGCGCCCCAAATGGAGGAGTAGGCTCGTGATTGAGCCCCAAACTGCACCCAACATATGTAAACTCCAACCATAAACTGTGTGCAGGGCGTACCCTCGAAGAACAGAGTCTATGATCAATTTCACTACTTTAAAAATAAGCACAATTCCAAGAATAGCAGAACTGACCGTTCCGAATTTCAATAGACCGTTCCAAAGTTTAGAGGTCACACTTTCTGCTAATTCACTAACACCCTTTTCACCTACAAAATCCACAAGATTTAACGTGTCAACTTTCACTTTATGTCCAGCTGCTCCTCTCGCGATAGTGTTCAAAATAGACGGTTGCTCAACAGGGAACATTACATGGTCCCGGAGATCGTCCAAATCCGCCTGTGTATAAATCCCACTATTCGCGAGCGATCCCGCATCGATGTATCTCCAGATCACATCCGTGTCTGGCAGCAGAATTTGGGGATCCTTTACGTATGTTGGCTTTGGTAGCAGCTGATACCAGGTTCCCTCGATCAAATATTCCTGTGGCAGTAGTGCGCTGCACGGTACTTCAGTACCTTTTCTAACTAAAATTCTCGACTTTGGTTTTAAATAAACACTTAAATTTTGATATATCACGGGAAGTTCTCTATAACATAATTCTGAATGTCTTATTTTCACCGGAATAGGGGTGCACTTGACAATATGCGCGACTTCACCGGCCACCACCGCCATGTACCCCGGCCTCTTCATGACCGTGTACGCAAAAACATCTGGGAGAATGTTCGCAAATGCCAACGCGTTTCGAATAACCTGTTGTTCTAGGTTACACTTCTGTTGTAAGATGTTTACATAGAGAGACTCCAGCTGGTCACGGTGGTGCTTCTCAACGTATACGAACTTTGAATTTATATAGGCAAACAAATCCATGTTTTGGGGTGTTATTTTTGCCTTTGACGTAAACGTATGACCACTTGTTGTTTCCAAGATAAAAAGTTTGGGATGTTCAGTAGTGACCAGAGTATACCCGCAAATGTGGAGCTCGTTTTTACTCATCAACGCGAAGGCAGTGTCTCCCTCCGTCACCGAGTACATTGTTGTAATATGTGAGATTGCGATTGATGACGTCACTTTGGTGGCGGACCCCTCATACAGTGCCGTATATCGTTCAAAATTACACGACGAACCGGGAACAACTGTCCAAAATGCACAACCGTTTTCGTCTGTAAAACACGTTCCCTCTGAAAAAGTGCACGATATATGTCCCCTAAGGGAAATCAAGTTCTCACCACTTTTCACTATTCCCGTGTATATTCTAATGTCTGTGCGCACTACACTTTGAACAACCACACTGTCCCACGTACCGTCGGTATACGAATATTGGGTGCCTTGACACCTACCGTCGGTGGTAATGGAACCTGCTAACGTAACACTTCGAAAGTCTGTCGAGTTAACACGTAGTCCACTAATCTGTGTGAATGAGTTCAACGAAAGTGTACCGGTATTTATCATACTCTTACAAACGTTCGAAGACACTTCAAGTAAATAAATGCGGCGACCGTTATGAACCGCCGAGATATGCGAACTCATTCCACAGTAATATATTGTTCTGTCTATTTCCACTCTGCACTGATATACGCGCACATTATCATAGTCTGTCAGCTGTAACAGCTGCACGTACGTCACCGACTTGTTGGGCGATGACACGGGTAGATTACACTCCCCGGTCTCCAGCAATGATACCGTGCTGATGTTGGCAGAATTTCCACCACAGTCGTAACCCAATAGAGCGAAGGCCGTCGTGACGCAACAAAGGATGACGTAGCAAACCTTGGAATTCATCCTTCCTGGTGATAATGTACAGTCAGTGGCAAAACAAACATGTTAGCAAAATATTTTAATATACAAATATTTACGAAAGAAGACTACCTTTTAGATTTCGACAATTTTAGCTTATCTTTATGAACAATCTTACTTTTACCTTTATAACTAATTTTGATGTGATTTTTGGGTAGCACTTCTAGGACCTGGTGGGTACCAGTATATTGGTTTCCCAATTTAGACGTTGGCTGTTTCAAAAGATAGACATCCTGACCAACTTTAAGCTTTTGACCTCTAGCATTTTTATCATAATAATATTTAGATTTAATTTTAGCTCCCACCAAGTTCTGTCTTGCCGCCTTTTGTGCGGTTCTTATTTTATTAACTAAATCCAAATAATATTCTAAGTAGGTATCTTCTAAATTGATTCCAGTTATAACATCTACTGATGGCACATTTGCCTGTTTACCAAAAACCAATTCATGAGGGGTGAATCTTGTTCCCTCATGCGTGCTAGTATTATAAGCGAACATTGCATGGGTGAGCCACTTATCCCACTCGCTTCTTTTATTAATATAATGTTTTAAATATTCAATAAGGACAATATGAGAACGTTCCAAAGATCCGTTCGATTGCGGATGAAATGCAGTGGTTTTAATCTGCTTACAATTATATTGTTTTGATATTGCCCTTAGTAAAGAACCTGTAAAATTTGTGCCCTGGTCTGTCAAAATTGATCGTGGAGCCCCGAAAATATTACAAAAGTTATGAACTAGACCTTCTGCGATGTCGACGGACGTAATTGATTTTAGAGGCACCGCAATGAAATATTTTGTTAGTGCATCCTGAATAGTGAGTACATATTTATTACCCATCTTTGTCTCCTGTAACGGGCCCACGATGTCCATGGCAATCTTGTCGAATGCCGCTCCCGGCGTATCGGTTAATATCATTGGCTCTTTGGATTTAATTCTAACTAATTTCTTAATCTGGCAACTTTCACAAATATTTATAAATTCTTGAATATCTTTTTTCATATGTGGCCAATGATATTTTTGTCGAATACGATTATACGTTTTTGTCACACCTTTGTGACCACCGATAGGCGAGGAGTGGCATTCCGCTATAATGTCCTCCCTCTTTTCCGTCTCTGGAATAGACACTTCATTATTACAAACAACTATTTTACAGTTTTCACCCTCGAATGTATTAATAATTTTTCTCAAGATTCGTAACCATGAAATTCCGTCCAAATCTTGGGTCCTCGAGATGCTGACTGATGTTAACCCAAGCTCGCGTGTGACGGATAGCAAAGACCCAATAGCTTCAACCAGCGTTTCAAATTTAGTGGCATTTATTGCCCGTTCTTTAATGGGGATCGCGATTAGCTTATATTTGCCGAATTTCACCACTTTAGCGCGTCCCAGCACCAGTTCTTCAAATTTCGGAAGCTTATGTATTTTACCTAAAGTCTTTGCCCCTTCGTCACACGGAGTTCCGACTAGATCTGTAAAAATAACTAAATTATCGTGTCTTAAATTTAGTGAATCTCTTGTGACTCCTACATTGTCTGTTAGCATTCTTAAATGCGTGTTATGTTCGGTCTCAGTCTGCGGGGAGTAAGGTCTGTCATACGCGGATGAGTCATCCGTATCGTCGACGTCAGAGCCTTCATCGTCTGTTACCGTCCCTGTAACTGGATCGACTGTATCAGATGACGATGAAGTAAGACCAGTCACTCTGTCAGCTGTCTCGTTGACGTCACAGTCCCCGTCGTCGTCCGCAGTTTGTCTAATGTCAAATTTAGTAAGACTGTCGTTCGAATCGAACATATTTATTGGGAGAATGTTTTTACTCTCCACCGGATTTCGAGACAACGCATCTGCGTTCGAATTTGCAGTTCCAGATTTGTATACGATTTTAAATGAGTATTCTGCCAATTTAAGACCCCACTTAACAAGCCTAGATGTAGGATCCTTTACTGATTTCAACCATACTAACGGCCTGTGATCGGTTACCAGAACAAACTCTCTGCTGTACAAATATGGCCTAAAATAACTTGTCGCGTAAACTATTGCCAAAAGCTCCCTTTCAATTGTGGAGTAATTTCTTTCAGCCTGATTCAAAATTCGCGAACAGTAGGAAATAGGCAGATCCTTTCCAACAGGACCTTGGCTCAACACGGCACCGATTGCATAGCCGGATGCGTCTGTCGTTACGTTAAAAGGCAACTCAAAATTTGGATACTGCAAGATTGGTTCTTTACACAAAGAATCACGTAACGAGCAAAAAGCGTTTTCCTGGGCATTCTCCCAGCAAAACAAAACATCCCTTTTCAACAAATCCGTTAGCGGTTTGGCGACTTTAGAGAAGGCAGGAATAAACCTTCTATAATAACCGGCGAGTCCCAAAAATTGACGAACTGATTTTGCGTTCCTCGGACGCGGAAATTCACGGACTGCCTCTAATTTCTTTGGGTCCGGTTTTACACCGTCTTCCCCAATAATGTGTCCTAAATAAATTACCTCCCGTCTCAGAAATTCGCATTTATCGGGCTGTAATTTTAAATTTGCTTGACGAAGTCTGCGAGCGAGCTTACCAAATTTTATCTCATGCTCGTTAAGTGAACTTGCATAAAGAACGACATCGTCCAAGTAAACAAACATTTCTTCGCCTTGTAAACCGGTGCGTTTTTTAAGCTAAAAGGCATTCTACAAAATTCGAAATGACCATACGGGGTCGAGAACGCTGTCTTTTCGCGGTCATCCGGATGCATTCTAATTTGGTGAAATCCGGATTTCAGATCGAAAGTAGAAAAATATTTAGCTGCGCCGAGTTGATCCAAAATTTCGGTGATGTTGGGCAAAGGATATGCATCACCTACTGTTTTTTCATTAAGATTCCGGTAATCGATCACCATGCGCTATTGTTTATTACCTTTTGAATCCGCCTTTTTAGGAACAATCCATATAGGAGAATTATATGGAGAGATGGACGGCTTAATTATCCCGTCAGCTAACATTTCTGAAGTCTGTTTCCTAATTTCTTCCTTGTGAACCGGGGGAAATCTATATTGTTTAGTATGCACGGGAACGTTACCAGCTGTTGTTATTTTATGTTCCAAAACATTGGTGCTCCCCAATGGTTCACCTGGCAAATGGAAGATATCGGCATTTAACTCAATTAATTTTGAAACAGATTTTGCCTCTTCCGTATTCAGATGATCAAGGCGTAAGAGGGATTTCACGGATTCAACCCTGGAGGGTGAGGAAGGTGACTCGGAATTCGAAACATCTGATTTTGGAATTGGATCAGCGGAGTTGGAGGCAAATATTGTATGAATATTGCGTAGGAAACCGGATGGATCAGTGGTATTGGACGCTGAATTCGGAAGAGTACCAATACTATAATCCAATAATTCTACTTTAGGAATTGTCAAATCAACGGATTCAAAAGACGTATTCGTTACTTTAATATACGCCTTTCCGTTTACGTTCCTAACTAAAGCCTCTCCTGCAAAAACTCCGGGCTGAAGATTCAAACGAGGGACATATCCCTCTGTAGTTTCGACATTATTAATATGAATAGAGCAAATTTTTGACATACGAGACGGAATATTAATTCTCTCCTCTTCTATAAATGAGATTACCTTTTTCCGAAATCTGAGGCATCTATTCTCATAGTCAACCAGAGCTGACCTTGACCTCAAGAAATCATTTCCCAAAATACCGTCCGTCTCGACAGGAAAATCGTTCCTAACCAAATGAAATTTTACATACTCCCCGAACATGCAAATATTAGTAGATCCAAGGGTCAAATGACCACCGGGGGAAATTCCTACTAAATGTAAAATTTCAGACTTATTTATTTTAATGTCCATTTGTAATTTATTAATCTTAATCAAATTTACTTGTGCGCCAGTGACAATTAACAACGTCACGGTACCCGTCAGCTGTTTTGAGGTACACGTGACAAGCGGAGCGGAGACCGTTGGTTCATACATTATTTTCCTGATGTCGACGGTCCTGCTTTTGCCGTCGGACTTGGTGGACGCGGACCCGGAGGGGGAACCCGACGCGCGTCCGTTACCGGCTTCCCCTCCCCGTTTCCCGCCACGCGTTTATTTTCGATGTATTTTAATTTCCTACAGTCAGCTTTAAAATGACCAAAATTTTTGCAATAATTACATCGTTTCCGAAATGAACTCCTAACGTTTCGAGGAGAATTACTTCTACTTCCGCCCGGTTCACTGCGATCTTTCCCTTTACTATTCTTTTTCCAACAATAGTTTTCACTATGTCCGCGCTTTCCACAAAAGTTGCATACCACAACCTGTCTAATCACCCTTACTTTTGGGTTACTGTCTTTAACGACCGACAATTTGTTCCTAGCCGCATCAGCCTGTATCTGTTTATCGATTTTTAAAAGACAAACCAACGCTGAGCTAAAATCGTGATATTTTTCAAAACGCAATGATGTGCGATACTCAGGAGAAAGGCCTCTTATAAAGGCGTCTAAACCCTCCTCCTCTATTTTTTGTTCTACGGAGCGTTCCAATCTACCTAACCGCTTCGATTCTTCGTCAATGATCGACTGCGTCAAATCACGGATTCTACTAAAATAATCAAGGACATGTTCTCCTGGTTTCTTAAATTCGGTTGCCAATTGTCCGCGATAGTAATTTGCGCCGTACGATGGTAAGAACGCGTCTTTCAAACGTTCAATTAACTGTTCTACTCGAGTTACTTTTATATGCTCAATAACGACGTAAGCATGCCCACTTAACTTCGAAATCAACGATCTTGTTAACGAGTTTTCTAATTCGTCAGAATAGTTTTCGGGCAACGAATCGAGAGCCCTTCTACATGCTCTCGCGAACTGGTTTACGGAAATGTTGTGACCGTCAAACTTCGGAACCCCCTCTGTAATTTCGCGAATTTTAATCGACGGGCAACCGCTACGCGGTTGTGGGGTTGGCAGTCGCGAAGAGGCCAATGTACTCCTTAATAACTCGTTCTCTCGCCTAAGGCGATTCATTTCCAA
Source organism: Polistes dominula (assembly GCF_049000335.1). NCBI lineage: Eukaryota > Metazoa > Arthropoda > Insecta > Hymenoptera > Vespidae > Polistes > Polistes dominula. The sequence goes on along the minus strand of NW_028301105.1, from coordinate 2,633 downwards.
ATTATACTTATCCATATCGTCGACGGGCGTTATCGAACGTCTTCGCGCGGGAACCGGGCGAGGCGACCCGCCTCGGGAGACACCGGGCGTCCGGGATACTGTGATAAATGAGTCCACCGGAGTACGCGTCCTCCCAAATCCTCGGAAGTCGCCCGAATATTCATCATCTGATCTTTGATTCTCTCCTCCCCCAATTTCTAATCTGCGCTCTCTTCGCTCTAGTTCCCGCCTTTGTGCTTCGATCTCTGATTCCCTCTTGTCTAGTTCCTCCTGTCTTTTAAATATTTCTATCTGAACTTTGCCTAACTGCTCTTGAATCAGCATTATATCTTCCATCTTTCGTCTGATTTCGCTTTCCTTATCCAAAAATTCCCTACTAGTTCCAATTGGAGATTCTGCTCCAGCGCGTGCACGTTCCGATGCCATTTTAAATTGTAAAAATTTAGTTTAAACAATCAAACAAAACAAAAACAAAATTTATACGAAACAATCCGAAAATCCAAGTAAGCAAACCGCAGAAAATATCCGACAAACTACGAGTATCGCGAGGTGACAAAACCGTGTTGTTGGGCTATCCCACCGCTGTCACCAATTTTTGTGTTACTTGTTACGTCTCGAGAAGAGATTTCACGAGTGGCCGCTGTCACCAGTTCTTACTTGAAGAGTAAGAACAAATTTGGAGATTTCTCAACCGGTCACGACCATGCAGTCGTTTACTCGGATAAGAGAAAGAAAGTCAATGCCTGTTTATGGGTCAGCCTGCTTATCCAGTACTTTACCCGGGATAGGCTTTACTCGCGGATACCGGAGCGTCGGACGTCAATATGTCAAAGAAAACTCAACCCTGGATGTTAACCAAATCTTTAATTCTTACCTGGTTTCCGGTGCTGGCCAATGGGAGATGCAATCCAAATATGCTGACTGAAATTGGCGTTTGAAGGAAGGGTGCAGTTGTTAAATCACAATCACAATGTAGAATAACAATATAGTATATTTTAAAATTTAAATTTAGATTTAAATTGTTACACAATAAACACCTTGTTGCACACACACACAATTATTAATAAACAATGTTGACGGAATATTAATTTGGTAATAAATAAATGACTTAGGCTTGCCAAGATTTTTAATAGCAATAATAACTAAGAATAAAATGTTCAAAGTCAATGAATAAGTTCTATTAAACAAGAAAGAGAGAGAACTTAGTAACAAAATTTAAATAAATTGATTGTAAATCAACCTAAGTTAAAAATACCAAGTAAATATTCATAAATCGTCGATAATCGAATAAGATCACACCAGGCAAATGCCGTTCAACTCACGAACACACGATTTAGACATACGCAGTAGTAGATTAATATAATATTACTTAAAATCAAAACTAAACGAACATCAGACAAATTTAAGAAACGTACTCAATAATTATATAAGGTGGACTTTATAAGTACACTTGTAGTACTAGAACAAAACTTAAGACAAATTTTGACAAGTACCAAATGATTATATGAGATGGACTTATAAATGGACTTAGAAAAATATTACAAAACTAGACTACTCTTAGACAAATCTTAGACACGTACTCAATTACTGTATATGGTGGACTGACTTCATGGACGAACGTAGCATCGCAAGAAGCGTCCGTTTCGGAAGAGTGGGAGTACCTCCCACTTACGCAAAAATGCTTCCTCCACTACTGACTTCCACACCGTGAGACCCAAGTCAAGGAGAAGAATTCGCTGACAAAAATATTAGTTACTATCAAGCGCGAATTCTTCGAAGAGAAATAGGTATTACTTACATTAGAATTTTATCAAGCGCGAATTCTTCGAAGAGAAATAAGTATTACTTACATTGGAATTTTATCAAGTGCGAATTCTCCGAAGAAAGATAAGTGTCAGTTACATTGGAATGTTATCAAGCGCGAGCTCCTGGGACTGCGCCGTCAGCAAAAATGCACGTGCAGACAGAATATGAGTAACGAATATAATATAATAAAGTATGAATATTTTATGCACATTGAAATAATAATTTAAAAGCAATCATTCCAATATAACGTCGACCGATAAGTCAGTACTGGAAGAACGCAATGTCGGTATTACCGACATTTACTTATCAACTAAACTAGTTACCGACCGACACTGTCGGTAATGCAGATTCCTCTATGAACGACAATGGATTCTCAATACTTCAATTTATCCATTCTACAAAATACAATTTATCGATGGTCGTTCATAGGAAATACAGAATTATCTTTACAAAGAATAATAACAATATGGAAAAGAAAAGCATAATTACCAAATATTTAAGTGAAAATAAGGTACATTAGCGCGAACGAAAATGATCTATTATAATTGATCTAATAACTAATGTACATACAAAGTATCGAATTTATATACTAAAACAAACAGTATGAAATATATGTATATATATAAAAAGAAAAATTTATCTCGCAGGGTTTACATAGTACTTATAGAACTATTTTCACTCAAAATTATACGAACTAAAGTTTAACAAATTACTTTTACGCAAAAATTAAACAGACTAATAATATTCAAATACGACAGAGTTTACCAAATTTAAAATTTTTGGGTGTAGTGCACGAAATTCGAATTTAGACGTCACTGGACGTGACA